>NC_067473.1:1376149-1606149 GCF_947179515.1 Apodemus sylvaticus | reverse complement strand
AGCCCCCAGAAGAAAGTTTCTTGACACAGAATCCACCCCTGTGACAATGGAGGAGTCAGGGCATCATGGAGAATTGTTGAGAAGTGGCAACAGAGCTGGAGAGGATTACTCCAGTGTTGAAAGAAATGTTCTCAAACTTCAGGGGATGTTCATGAAGGGAGTGGACATAGATACATGTAAACCAAAGGCGCAACTACATAACACTGCATAATGCTACCACACACTTAATAGATACTAAGGAATGCTGTCTGACTCTACAGGCCTGCGAACCCAGCTGAGGGGGATGAGGCAGGGAGATTGCCAAGTTCAAAGCCTACCTGGGCCACAGAGTGAATTCAAGACTGTTGGAGGCCACGGGAAGAAATACTATCTCACAATAAAAAGTCTGAAGGCTGTTCCCACAGTGCACTGGCAGATCCTGATGCCGTTTGTTACCCAAGGGCAGAGTGCCAGAGGCAGGGAGTTGTGCATGTGCACAGTGCAGGTTTGCTCTGGGTGAGGCTTGGTGGTAACAGTTATGACAGATTCCAACATAAAGCAGGCATTCATTATATTTTTTCTTTCAATAAAGGTTTATTAAAAATAGAGAGGATGGCTTGAGAGATGGTTCAGCTATTAAGAGCACTGACTGCTCTTCCAGAGGACTCAGGTTCGATTCCCAGTGCTGTGGCTTGTGGGCAAGGAGAGGTGTGAGCTTCAGCCACAGAACCAGGCATGTGTTCCCTGTGCAACATGTGTTCCCTGTGCAACAGGTGTTCCCTGTGCCCTCTGTGCAACTGCGCACTTTCTACCATGTGCTTTTCTGTTCGCATGAAGGCAAGGCTCGGGGCTCAGCTGTCTGGGGGAAAGGTGTCAGTGGAGGGCGAGCATGGCTGAGCTAGCCTGGCCCGGAGAGTGCCTGCAATGGTTCTGGTTGTGTGGGTCTTTGCCCCCCACTCCTGGTCAGCAGGACACTTCCATTTCCAGATTACTCCTTGCTTGTCCTCATGGCTAGCATGACCTTGCACCTCTCCATGTTCCTTCCCAGTCTACTGTGGGCAGTGGCATTCCTTAGGACAGTGGCATGGGATGTCTGTGGCCCCATGAGGTCATGGACAAGCCAGCAGGCAGTGTTCTGCTGTGGGGCTGGGTTCGCTGACTGTGGGGCCTGTGAGCTGAAACAAACCCTTTTCTCCTTAAGTTGCATTTGGCTATAGTTTTCCTTTTAAGGCGCAGCAACAGGGTGAAGTTAGAACAGTGCCAGGCCCCTTCCAGATGTTCCCTTTCTCTCCCTCAGCTCTTAACCACCTGCCGTCCAACTTATTTCAATGAGCCCTGGACCCACCACGCCTCAGATGGCTGGACAGACAAGGACCCACATGTCCACTGCTACAGAGTAGGGCCAGTGCAGGGTTCCTAATTTGGCTTTTCTTTTTAATATTTTATTTATATGTATAAATATCTATCTGTGCATTGCCTGCTCCTAAGTCATCCGGATGGGTCCACAAGACTTTCCCCCAACACGGCCACCAGAGGGCGCTCGGCCTCCACGCAGGGAAGAATGCTGTGCTTGGGTGTTTTCCACCTAGCTACAAGGCAGCGCTGGACTATAGGGAATTCGCTAGAAAATGAAAGGCGGTTGGGGGTTCACTAACTCAGGACACCCCCTCACCCATGTCTCATGCTTGTGCGACAGATGGGAGTCAGAAAATAGAGAGGATATGGACAGGTGTAAGTACAAGGCCATTCCATCAGGTACCTTTTCCACTTCCGGCCAGAAGAGAGCTAGTGTTGCCCAGCATTGCTCCAGAGCTGCCTTTGGGGCGCCTATCTCTGCAGGTGTTGGTGGGCTATAGGAGCTGACTATGGACTTTGACCTGGTAGATTTGGGAGTTCCTAGAAGTAACAGATGGAGGATACCTGGGGCTGACCTCCACATGCACATGCACACATATGCCCACACACCCATCCACTGCGAACACAAAACCAAACATATACAGAAACATACGCCACACACCCAAACACACACATAAACAAACAAGCAAACAAGCAAAATGGCTCACAGGGCTGCAGACAGGGACTGGACTTTCAGGGGCCCACCACCATCAGAAGTGGGACTATCTTTCCCTAGAATTCACAGGGCTGCATGCAATGCCTTCCTGCTCCTGAGCCAGAGCGGCCTCAGAGGGTATTTGGTCCATAGCAGGAACAGGCCTGTGTGTATGCGTGTGGATGCCGGGCTAAGCGCTAGGTTTCTTTCTCCTCCTAGGAACCTCGGAGTCCTTGTTCCAGCGATGTGAACCGCTCAGGATATGGCTTTCATGTTTCTGGGTCCTAGTCCTGTCTGCCCTCTTTGCCAGAGATGGTTGGCATCAGGACAGCTGTCAGCTGGAGCCCCGTGGACTGGGTAGACAGGAATCATCATGGACCTGGGTCTTGACAGTCCTCTTAAGGGTCTGGGTTAGCCCGTAGGCTGTGGGGATCTAAGAACCAGCCCTTACGCGGTGCTAAGAGGCACTGGGAGGACTCTGCCAGCTGGAATGAGGCTGAGTCGGTAGAGAGAAATACTTCCTTGCACACAAGACTGCACGGGGAAATCGTGGTTGGGGGCAGTTTTTTCTTTGATTTTTGTTTTCTTATCATTTCTTCCATTACAGATTTTTTAGCCTGCTAAGGTTAAAACAGCTTCCTGTTTGGAGACATGGCTACCCTACTAAACTCTAGACTTGACCATGGTAGTGAACTTCATGCCAGAGACAGGCCTCCTTCCAATGGGCTCAGCACTTTTAATGTGGTAAAATATGTACTGGTAGCGAGTTTTCGTCTTGAGAATCAAGCTCTAGGGGAAAGCACTATCTCCCCCCCCCCCCCCCCCCCGTCCCAGACTCCTATCTTAGGGTGGAGGTGGGGGCGCTGGGCACGGGATGTTCTCTCTGACCAAGTGCATCTTTGATTGACATTCAGCTTTGCAGTTTCACCACCAAGGGGGGGGGGGGGTGCGTGGTTTCCACTGCCAGGAGCACAGACTGTCTGAGGTCTTCTCTGGCTCTTCAGGAGGAGGGCATTGTGTGCGAGCCCTGTGGATTCTAGTGAAAGATAACTCTACTTCTGATGAGAGCGGGTCCTGCAGCCCCAGCCCCCAAGTCACTTTAGTTTTTAATTAATTGATTAATCTATCATTTTGTGTGTGTGTGTGTTAGTTTTTGTGTTCAGTGTGTGGGTGCACAGGTGCACATGGAGGCCAAGGCCAGTGTTGGTTGTCCTCTGTCTGCTCTCCTTCTTCCTGGGACTGGGTCTCCTGCTGTGCCTGCAGCTCACTCATCCGGCCATGCTGGTTGGCCAGAAAGCCCTGCATTCCCCTTTCTTCATGTCCCCGGTGCTGGGACCACAGAGGAGTGCTGCTCCTGCCGGCCTTCTATGTGGGAACTGGGATCAAGCTTAGCTCCTCAAGTTTGTGTCATAAGCACTTTGCTGAACAGACGACATCCCCAGCCGTGGTTGGGAATCCTACAAAGAGGTCTAGAAACAGCCTTGTCCACAGCACTATACAGCCAGGGCTCCAGAGGCCTCGTGATCTCTGCTGTAACCACCAGCTGTTGCACAGGCAGGAAGGAAGCCACAGGCAAGACGCTGTGAGGGAAAGTCCGCTGATGGCTCCAGGTTTCATGGAGTTCTCAGGTGCTGTGAATAGTATCAGTTAGAGTCTCTGTTTCAGACATTTACAGGTGCTAAGAAAAATGTCAACAATTGAGTTATGCAGAAGTAGGCCTTGGCCTAGATATGTTCCAGGGTCATAGCTTGCTTTTTGTCTTTGAACATATACCCAGCAGAGTGCTTGGAAAAGGTGGAGACAAGAGAAGTGAATTTGATCTGTTCCTATGGAGTCACATGTGGGCCACACCCCTGGCTACCCAGAGAGGAGGGGCCCAGCGCTCCTGGGTGTTAGGGAGCCCCACGGGTTGAGCGCAGCTACCTTCTCTGTGCCTGCATGAGTCCCTGGCAGGAGCTTTGCTGCTTTCTGGCCAAGCTTTGCAGCCACCCAGCATCCTCTGCATGCGTGCCCAGCATTTGCCATGGAGTGTGGCACTGACAACACTGAGATCCCACCAGGGGAGGACTGCTCTGCCACCCTGTCAGCTGCTGAGTCATGTGTCTTCCTGCCCAGGAAAAATTACCACAAGCTGACTCAGTCCATGCCCTGGGAGAGAGGCATCCACCCTCTCAATGGGGACTTCCCTCCCAGATAGAGCACGTACTCACTGATGGCCATGGAGAGTGTTCTCGACAGCACGGGATAGGAATTCTGTCACATAAGCAACAGTACAGGAAGTCTCGGTGATTTCTTAACTTATCCAGCCCATATAGCACAAAGACACCGGTTTTGAGAACATTCTGATGCAGTTTGTGTTTTACAAGAACAGATAAGCACTTGGGTATGAGGGACTCGCAGTAAGTATCATAATACATTTTGTACAATTTCTTGACACATCAATTCTGAAGAGCTACGCGGGTGCCCTGCTAAGGCTGGATGGTCTGTATTTTCTTCGGGGTCTTTGTTTGTCACACCTATGTAATACCTTTCTTTCATGCCTATTGGAAGATCCTGAAAAGGACAGGGGGAGCCTGGAGGGTGGGCAGCAGGGCTGTGCTACCAGGCCTCTCCCAAACAGGTACTGCTTGGAGCTGCGTATTCTGTGCTGCCCTTGCTTCCGGAATTCCTCTCAGCCACTGCAAACTCTTGGGCTGGGTGGGCATCCAGCTCTTGCCTCTGACCAACTGCTGCATGGGTAATTGATCACGACCACGTTGTTAGGCACAGTCCAGGTCGCTGGTGGGCACAGCCGTTCCGGTTTGCCTGTCAGAATGGACCAAAGAAGAGCAATGGCCAATCCACGAGACGGCGGAAATACCAGCATTGAATCTGCTTCTGAGACCTATGAGACCAAAGGAAAATCTTTGGCAGGGAAATACCAAGGCTGCTGCTGCCCAGAGGGTTGGCCTTGTGGAAGCAGGCAGAAGACAGATCCCCAGCCCAAGGCTACCTGTGGTGGGCATTGCCTCCTGGGAAAACCTCTGTCACCAAGAAACTGCTTGGGGCTGCAGACACCCTCCAAGGTCTCTCCTTGGAGGTCAGGCCTGCCAAGCAGTTAGAAGGTTCACTCAGGCCAGCCTCTGCATTGGCCACTTCTGCCCAGACAGCCTGCCATCTGATCAAAGCTTCTTAGACATTTCTCCCCAAAGCACAGAGGCGGACATGTTTCACTACACTACAGAACCAGGGCAGAGTCCTATTGAACACAGTGCCAGGCAGCAGTAAACCGGAAGGGCTCCTCCCAGCACACCTAGCTAACACTGTCACTGACTGAGTCCTGGGGATAAACTACAGGCTTTGCTGCAGATAGACAAAAGACCAAGAGATACTAAAGTGGCCACCCTCTGGCAGGCAGCCTACCAGGCCCAGATGGAGACATTACTAAGGACCACGCTGGGAGGGGTTCTAGGAGACCCTGTCTGGAAAGGTCCAGCTTCCTTAGCTCTGCAAGCTGTCCGGTCAGAGAAAGGCTACCATGCAAAGGGGTCTGTAACCTCTGGGCCTCTCTGCCCACCAAGAAGGCTTTTCTGGCCGAGAGTTGTGACTGGGCTGGGCGGGGGACTGTCCCCCTTAGTTCCCCAACTCTGGAGAGTGTGGGTGGAGCTTTGCATAGCAGGCACAGGGCAGAGGTCTTGTGAGAAGGCAGACAGTGGATTTGTTTTGTTGACTTCGGTTTCCTAAGTCAGTAGGTCTGAAATTACTACTCAACAGAATACTGGGGCTCCAGATTTCCCAGAAATGAAGCCAAAAACAACCTAAAGGGGGTGCAATAGGAATTCTCAGGAAATATCTACTGACCACTGTGTGTGTGGCACGCTTTATTTCTATAAAACTATTACAAAATATTCAAAAATACATTTTAGTAAATTTACAGCAGTTACTTCTCAGTTTATTAATGCAAAAACATCCTTGTATTTCTCTGTACAAACTACAGGCTCCATTCTCGTGGGCTCACCGCTAGGTGCGCTTTTTAAAAATATTATTTTTCTAATAAATTCTTTGAAGTTAAAAATAACAGAGTTCTTCCAGTCTGTCAAAAAAAAAAAAAAAGTGTGTATGTGTGCGTTAACAGTCTTGGTTTCCAAGAACATGACCAAAATGGCGGTTACAAAGCAAATACAAACCAAGAAGGCAGTTCAGAAGACGGCTGTTACATTGGAAAATAGTTAAATTAAAATAATATATTTTCATATTTTACACTATTTCAAAAAATGAAATGTCATTCAGTTAAGTATTGATCTCTCAAAAATCTAATTTACAATTCTGTGTATAAAAATATAATTTGTGGACCCCCTGGAGCGGGTTTTAGTTTACACTTGCAGAAAAGCAGGAGCATAGCAGGAGAGGAATGCGAGGTTTGCCTTCTGACACGCAGGACAAGGGACATGTAGAAAAATAGACTTTCAGCAGGTTGCTTGGCCTCACAAAATAATCTTTCCCTTACTGTAAGTACAGTTCACACGATAATAAATTATCCAAGACACAAACTAGTTAAGGCTCTTGAAGGTCCATTCATATTTTTAAAACATCTATTCATACGAAACAAATAAATAGCAGGAGAGGAGGAAAATAACCCAAATAAGACAATAACGAAAAAATTCAAAAAAAATATATAAACTAAACACAACAACAGAACTCCCCGGGGTCTTTGCTTCCTTATAGTCTACTTTGGACTGTCCTACTTATTATTATTATTATTATTAATTAATTAATTATTCTTATAATTAAAAGTCTCCTTCCGTGCGCTTTTCCATCAGTTGCTTATCTCGCAGTCGCTCCCCACCCCGCCCGCCCGCCCGCCCCCACGCCCCCGGCCCGGTCCCGTCTGACTTCAGCTGGACTTGACCGCCATTCCCAAGGGATGCAGGGTCTCGCTGTCCAACAGCCACGTGCCAATGTGGTAGAGTAGCTGGGAGTACCAGTGGATGCCGGCAGCGGGTCCCGCGTCCCTCGCTTCCGCAGCAGATTGCGGGGCCGGGATGCTGCCCCCGCCCCCGCCGTCCGTGCGGGCGGGTGCCAGCGCGGCCAGCAGCGCGTGCGCCAGGCGGAAAGGCGCGAAGGCCCGGTGTGCCCAGCTGTGCTCCTCGATGACGGCGTAGCACGAGGCGAGCACCCGGTTGATGAGGATGGTGCCGTGCGCTGTGAGCGGCGCGTACGCGCCCGCCGCCTCCTCTCGCAGCGTCACGCTGTGCACTGCGGCGGGCAGCAGCCGGCGGTCCCCGCCGCGTTCAGCCACCACGTACACGCGCTGCCCGGGGCGCACGCGGCTGGCAAAGAGCGCGCTCGGCCCGGGCGCGGGCCCCGAGTCGTTGTGCGGCGCCACGAAGAGCAGGTGCGCGGCGGTGAGCAGCAGGCGCTCGCGCGGCTCCCGCGTCTCGATCACGTAGAAGACCTTCTTGGCGCCTTCGTCGCGGTCCAGGAAGGTGAGGAAGTCGCTATACAGCAGGCGGCCCTGGTCGTCAGCCGCCAGCACGCGGTCCCCGGGGCGTAGGTCCTTCACCAGCTTGGTGCCGCCCTGCTCCAGGTGCACCGTGGCCGATCCCGGGAAGCAGCCGCCGGATTTGGCCGCCACGGAGTTCTCTGCAGGGGAGAGAGGGAGACAGACCCGGTGTTTAGTGCCAAAGGAGACAGGTACGCCCAATGCGTGTACGTACGCGTGTGCGTGGCGGCGCACGTTCATGTCCCACTCGGTTGGACCAGGGGCGGGCGCATTGGGGTGGAGAGGCGGGGGTGGGGTGGGTGGGGGGTAGATCTAGACTGGCCCAGTGCAGAGCGCCCTATGCCAACAATCCCAGCGCTCCACTGGCTAAATTCAGACTCAGGCGCATTCCATCCTTGCTCCAGCACGGGTGAAAGTTAGCGGCTGTCTGCTCCAAGAGGCAGGAGACACTCTCAGCCTTCTCCTGCCTCGGGCCTTATCTTGCCCCTCCCCTCCTATGCACCTAGCCGGGCCGCGAACCCAGAAGGATATTTACTCTCCACTTGGATTCCTGAGCAAGCCTCCTTGAGCTCGCACGGGCGCCAGGCGCACCCTCCTCTCTCGCGCCGGGACAGCAGGGCGCAGCGCCTCCCTGTGTGCAGTGCTTGGAGGCTGCGCCGCGGGCACCCGGGCCGCCCCCACCTCCCGCTTCCCCAGTGAGAGTGTTGGTCGGTGGATGGCCAGGGAGCGGAGAGCGAAAAATAGCAGTAGTCGTTGTAGCAACTGGACAAACATTCCAGAGGCTTGCCCGAGGTGTGAAAGCCAGAGACTTGTGTGGATTTTCTAATTAAAATCCAATAAAGAGCCTGGTATTGTCATTGTGATTTGTGGGATAAATAGGAGACAGCCTTGGAAGAGGGGGCACTTCCAACCCTCCCAACCCCCATTCCCAGCTCACTCTACAGCTCGCTGGCCGCCCCCTCCCTATTTGCTCAGGTGCAAACCCCTCCCCCTCGTGCAGTTCACACACAGGGACTCTCCAGAAGCCCGGCCTCACAAGGCACTATTTGCACAGCCCGGCCTCTTTTCCAAGCACTCGAGATGTGTATTTGAATTTTAAATGGCCAGGCCTGTTCCGAGCGCTGGAAGCGCGGGTTCTCAAGGCCCCTTGACTACCCGCTTTCCTCGGCCCTCCGGAGCTCTCGGAGGCTCACGGTCTTGGAGGACAATAATTGAGGATGGGGTGGAGCGCAGGGGGCCGGGGAGGAGGGGTGCGGAGGTCCCAGTCTTTTTTGCATTCCAATCTCCAGGATCATGCTTTTGGCAAATAGAGATTGCCAGAAAGAATCTTCCTTCTGGAATCACAGAAGGCTTTTAATCTTCTCATCGTTTTCCCCGGCATGAAGTGCGGGGCTGGCCGTTGGAAGCACTCCCTAGCCCCCCGGAATGCGACCCGGGGCTCTGGTGAGCCAGAGTCGTCGAGTCGCACGACCCTGCTTGACACACACGGCGCGGCGCCCCAGTCCGCGTGTGTAGAATGCCAATGAGCTGCCCTTCCCGGCCGGGGTCTGCGCTGCCTCAGAGACCCTCGGGGCTGGATTACCGCTGCTCATTTGGGAGGAGATCCTCTAGGGACTCCCACCAGAGGGACTCCGCGAACAGGAATGGCAGGGAAGCCCTGTGTGTTCAGCGCAGACTTAAGGTCCAGGGAAGAGTTTACTAGGGCCTGGGCCTGCCAACTGTATTTCCTACCCCAGCCTAAACGGAGCTCCCGGACCAGAGTCCTGTAAGGAGCCCGGTGAGGTGGAACTCCTGAAGCTGACCCCTTCTCCAGGCCTTCCCACCGCCGCTCCACTGCATCCGAGCCGGCTATTGTTGCCAGAGCCAATATCACCTACTCAGTATTTTTTGACGTTTAAATTATTTCCAAATAACTTGTGTCGCTAGAATACAGTTTAGGAAACTTGGGAAGCTGGGCTGGGGGGCTGGGGAGGACCGAACTCTGTGGAAAGTCACCACGAGCTGCCTCGTCAGGGAACACGATTCGTAGCGGCCGCCGCCTGTATGCTGGCTGCCTGCCTCCTAGCTAGCTGTTCCTCCCCCCAACAGCATGTGGCGTCGCCGGCCCAGGGAACTCCGCCTCCGCCGGCTGGGGACAGCCGCTCCAGCGGGATCGCCTTCCTCAATCCTGCCAGGGACTTTCTGAATCCCAGCTGGGCTCCTAATAAGAACGGATGCTTCTAGGCTAGCGGTCTCCCGACGTTGGAAGTAAAGAGTTTATTACCTCCCACCAGGCCTTCCCCAACACAGAGTGAGTTGAGTTAGTTTAGAATCCACAGGCGCCCAGCGGGGAGGAGCCAGTACCCGGGTTTATGCCCTGGACAGACCCTTCTGCCCATGGGGCTGGGGGAGGGGGCGGCAGGAGGGTCTTAAGTCTTAAATGAGAGATCAAGGCGAGCTCTGGCTGAAATCTGTAATCACCAGGAAACTCCCCCTTCTACAACGCTCTCTGACATCCTCTGTCTCTACTACCTGAAGCAGGGGGCACTGGAAACCAGCAAGTCTGGGAATTTGACCATGTAGAGATGCTGGCCTGTGGCCTAAAAGGTTGCAGAAGTACCCGGTGGGGGAGGGGTCATAGGCTCCGCCCCCACTGCAGAGATCGACTGAGTTTCCTTTTTTTAATGGCTCCCCCCTGCCCTGTTTTTCTTCCAGACTGTCTGGTGGGAAGGGCAGGAGGTGGAGGAGGGTGGTGGGGAAAGGCCGGGAGGAGAAGGCACACTTACCTGCTTTCACAGAGCAGTGGATGTGAGCTTTGGATTCGTAGTAGACCCAGTCGAAACCTGCCTCCACAGCCAGGCGAGCCAGCATGCCGTACTTGCTGCGGTCGCGGTCGGACGTGGTGATATCCACTGCTCGACCCTCATAGTGTAGAGACTCCTCTGAATGATGGCCGTCCTCATCCCAGCCCTCGGTCACTCTCAGCTTCACTCCGGGCCACTGGTTCATCACAGAGATGGCCAAGGCATTCAACTTGTCCTTGCACCTCTGTGGGCAGAAGGGGAAACCCTAAGCGGCAGACACAGGCGTTGGTGGTTTCTCCACCAACCACAAGCCCAGGACCCAGAACCTGAGTGAATGAGAACGCGGGGTGGGCGCATGGCAGCTGCTGGAGGGGCGGGTTCTCCGGGGAACAAACTGCCTGCCTGTCTCCAACTCAAACTTAGGATGTAGCTACAATGGCCTGAGAAACGAGCGGTTTCTCCTTAGGTGAGATTCCAGGTGCGCTTTGGTGAGCCAGGACTCCTGGTGCGCTCTAAGGGTTAGAAGCCCTGTGGTATCTGGGAGGTCAGGCCTCCCCTATGTCTGCTGGGCCTGAGAAAACCCATAGCGCCGCTGAGGGGTGGGCAGGGGGCCAAGGACAAGCAAGCAGGTGAATGCTGGTGTCCAGCACAGGCAGGCAGAGGACAAACATTCTTGGTCTAGGCAGCCACATTCCTTCCCCCAAGGAGCTCTTCTCTGCCAGACTCGTCTGGGCCCTGATTGTGTTCCTGTTTTCTTTGACCAGGTCTCTTCCTCCACTCTTGTTTTCTTGGCCCTGCACAGAATGGTGTCCGGCAAGTTTGAAGAGCAAACTTACCAAGTGGATGGGGGTGGGGTGGGAAAGGTGGGGGGATGGGGAGCCAGAAAGGCCGAAGGCTTCTGAGCCCAGCCCAGGACAGGGTCTTCTGTGACTTCTCGTTACTCCTCCGCCTCCTCCTTTGCAGCACACAGTGGGACTTGGATAGTGGAGGCACTCTTGGGCCACGTTAAGAAAAAGATGTGCTAAAAGAGAGGAGTCAACTGCGGTGTGTGCTCAGTGCTTGGAAGTTTATGCTGCGGATGGTGGCATGCTGGATTGGGGGGTTGTGAGTAGAGACAGCCTGCTAAAGGGACATTACCCAGAGAACTGGACCTTTGCAGAGGTAGGAGTAATTTCTGCAGAGGGTAGGACTGATAGCCCATGATCCCCCGGGCTGAGAGGATTGCTAGCAGGATACAGGGATGGGAGAGTGGTCCCTAGATGACCAGGCTCTAGATGTACCTAGCCCAGTCCTTCATGGACGAAGAAATGCGTGCGCACCAGGGAAAGCCGTGTATCTGGCAACAACGAGGCCCAGGAATATGGCTGTAGAGTTCAAAGCACAACAAATGGGAGGGGCGCCGTAACCCCAGGTCCGCTCTGGCGGATTTCTCAAAGAGAAAGGTCCCAGGGACAGAGTTGGAGTTCAATCCTGGGGACTGAATCTGTTTTACAAGAAAATCAGTCACTGAACCAGGGTTAGTTTAGAACCGAGAATCAAAGCCACTGCGCGCAGGCGCACACCGTGGTTCGTTCTGCTTCTCTCCTCCTTCATTTCAGCCTGCACTCCACCTCGCTCCCTTCTTTCAAGGGAGTGGGGGAAAGGCTTGGGATGTGGCTTTATCAAGCTTCCCAGGCGTCAGTAGGGAAGAGCGAGGGTAGGATGGATAGGGTTCTGGAGCCCAGTACCCTGAGCTGCGCACTAGAGCAGACACGGAGGACCCCAGGCAAGGCGCTCTGGGCCGAGACAGGCCCTAGCCGCGCAGAGACCAACTCTGATGGCCACCGAGTTGGCACCTGGTGCTCCAGAGCCCTCCCCGGCACCAGGTCGAGCAGCTCAGCAGGCAGGTTCAGGGTACTCCCCCGCCCGCGATGGGAGGAAATGTCGCAGGCAACGCAGGCAAAGCCCGGTTATTAATTCATTGGGTCGTGTGCCGCTAATCAAGCCCGACTCTGTGCAGCCACCGTGAAGCCCAGCAGGGTCACTGGGGCCCAGCTTTGTGTCTGCGAGGCCAAGTTGTTCCTGAAGCCTCCAGCTCACCTCCCGGATCTGCACACCAGCGCAGTCCAGGGGCTCAGAGCAGGGGCCGTCACATCCAAAGGTGGGCTTCCCATATTGTGAGGGAGGCGGCGTCTCACTCTCTAAATACAACTCACTCCACTCTTCCCCTAACTGGGGGGCGGGGCAGACCCTACTCTTCAAAGTAGAAAACTATTCTTCAAACCCACACCTGGCCTCTTCTTCCTGACTAACCTTAAGCATGTAGGAAATTATTCAGCCTGGCTCTTCAGGTGCCCCCCCCCCCTCAGCCTGCAGAGCCTGCAGATCAGGCCCCTCGTTGCCTCCCACCCCAGCCTCCTGGCCGCGGGCACAACAGCCTGGCACTCTCTGGGGCCTGGACTGCGCTGGGAGAGTGTCTGTCTGCGCTTCCCTCTCCGGAGTTAATATTAACCAGGAGCGCCTGCGATACCGAACTGCTCAGAAAGTTCCACTGGGGACGGGCCTGCCATGGTTGAGGGACTTGGGCTCAGTCACCTTAGAGAGACAGACTGGGAGGCAGGAGGGACTGAAGAGAGTGGCACCTGAGGCCCGAACTAGGTGGTGGTTAAAGGGAGGAGGGTGGGGGCGGCCCGATGGCAGGTTCCTTAGAGAACTCGCAAATCCTGAGGCCCGAGAGTCCCCCACCCCCTCCCGCTTCACCCTTTCACCTCTAATCTTGTCGTCTCGCCACTTCCTTCCTTCCCAGTCCCTCTTAACTCGCCAACCCGGAATAAGAAGCCTGCGAGAGTTGTACCAACGTGAACTTCTTAGACGGCCACCACCTTTACAGCCACCCTTATTTTGGGGGGATCTTTGCGGGGTGCGTGAGAAGATCCTGGCTTGGCCTTCCCCACCCCCGCTTTTGCTTTATCTACCCACTCTTCTTGGGTTGGGAACCAGAATGGCCACTGCCCAAGGGAAAAAAGAATGTGTTTTCGTTTCGTTCCTCTGAAGGAACTTGACAGAAGGTCAGAAGTTCAAATGCTGCTCGCGCGCGCACGAGGCGGCGGCGAGAGTGATCCCGTATAGGGCCGTTGAGCCCCGGGTTCCGGGCTGGAAGGATAGGCCTGAGGGAAAGGACATGGCTAGTGGGCTCCGTTTAGGTCGCTGAGGCCGAGGGGCCGCGAAGGCGGCGGGGTTGCAGTCCAGGTCAGGCCCGCGGGGCTCCCTGCCTTGTGACTCCTCGCGGCTCAACCCTGCCTGCGCGCCCTGGGGAGTGAGCGCGCTCGGAGCCCTGCGCTCCGGCAGGGCGCGCCCGGCGCGTGCAGACTCAGGGACCCCCCCCCCCCGCCACCCCCAGCGCTGAAACCCTAGCTGCGGGATCGATAACGCAGGAGTAAGTGGAGCTGAAAGCGTCTCTCCTGGCTCGGCGCTCTCGCAGCTCTGCGACACGCAGAGGCCCGGCGCGCTGGGCACGGGAGCCGGCCTGCAGAGGACCCCCTTGCAGACCCATCCGGGCCGAGGGACCCTACGTGTCCACGCCGTACTCTTTGCGTTAGTAATCTTTTCCTTCCCCACACCTTCCCAAGGACCTCCTCGTCCTGAGACGCCCCCCCCCGGGGGGGGCAGGGTAACCAGGGGATGGGTGCCGGGGCGAGCGGGAGAACTCGCTCCTGCAAACCGCGTCAGTCGGGCGCCCCGCGGTCCGCGCAGAGTTAACAGTGGCTCGCGCCGCTCCCCAGCTCCCGCGCGCGCGCGCGCCCACACTCGCGGTCCAGATTTAAGGTGGTCGGGAGCAGATGAGGGAGAATGGCCCTATACTCAGCCTCCACGACTCCTCTGCTCCAGCTCTGGCCCGCCACCCTAAGGCTACTCTCCTAGGCTCTCGTACAGCAGGTACCCGGTGGCGAGACGCGCGTCGCGTCGCACGGGCTGTTCCACTCTTGTTTTCTCCAGCTCCCGCCCCCTGCACTTGCGCCCCGCCAGCGCCGCTCCGCCAGCCGCTTGGCGCACCTAGCCCTAAAGGTAGGACTTGAATATTTTAATAGGGCAGTAAAAAGGATGCTGACCTATATTTGCAAGGAAACCCATTTCCAGCTCCAGTCATACGTGCATGGAGTTTCAGAAAGTCTCGCTTTGGCTGGGAGATTGGCAGCCTAGAAATCTCAGAGGAGGTGGAATAGCAAGAGAGGCTCATGTTTTGCTTTGCCGTCGTCCATCCACCCTCGTCGCCGAATATTTTATTCGCTTCTAATTCTTATGCAAGCAGGTTGAAAATTAAAGCGATTGCAAAGCCAGCAAGTTCCAAGTCCCTCCCCTAAGGTACCGCGGGCTCTGGAGAAAATGAGGAGCATCCTTAAAGAAATATCAATACGTTCTCTGACCGGCACAATTGAGGACGACGGGATCGCAGGCAGGCTGCGATACAGTGGGGACAAGACGGGAGCCTCTGGAGCTCCTGCCTTTTGTCAGAACTGCCCTCTGGCTTTCTCAGTTACAGTTCTTCTGTGGTGGGGGGTAAAGGGTGGGGTGGTCTTGGGAGAAAAACACAGAAAAGGAAAAGGTAGGAGCAAGGGGCTGAAGTGCTCTAGGCTATGTTTGCAGTGACCCGGAGGCCCTTTGAAGTGTATAGGGGCATCCCCACTCCCTCCATTTTCTGCCTCCACTAGGAAAGGGCAGACACCCCCAGAGTGAAGGTCTTTCCAAGTTTCAAGCTAGAATACAGGTAGTTAGAGGAAATTGTCCCGGGAGACTAATTAAATAAGACGAATACGATAGAGAACCCCATCTTTCTGGTCCCATTCCAGCAAACCCTAAACTTCCTGCTGGACCCTTCACCTCCTTTCTCCTCCCGGAAGAGGAGTGCTAGGTGGGCAGGTGGGTGGGGAAGGAGAGAGCAAGCCGCCTTCCTACCTGCCCAAAGAGCAAAGAGAGCAGGGCTGACTGCTTGGTCACACGCACCCCCCTGCTCCTCCCGGGAAGGAGCCCGTTTCCCACCCGCAATGGGTCTCTACCTGAGTCATCAGCCGGTCTGCTCCCGTGTTTTCCTCATCCTTAAATATGATGTCGGGGTTGTAATTGGGGGTGAGCTCCTTAAATCGTTCGGAGTTTCTTGTGATCTTCCCTTCATATCTGCCGCTGGCCCCTAGGGTCTTCTCGGCAACGTTGGGGATAAACTGCTTGTAGGCTAAAGGGGTCAGCTTTTTGGGGTGCCGCCTCTTTCCAAACCCCCTGCCGGGCCCGCAGGCCAGCCCAGGGCACACCAGCAACGAGGAAGCAAGAATCACCAGAAAACATCTGGCCAGCAGCAGCAGCAGCATCTCGTCCGCGGAACCTGAGGACTTGTGAGCTGTCCCCGCGCTGTCTGTGCGCGAGCGGGTACGCGCGGGTGTGTGCGTGTGCGCTCCTCCTTGCGCTCGGCTCTCCCTTCCTCGCTCGGCTCGTTCGTTCCCTCTGGCGCTGCCTGGCTCTTTCTCTTCCTATATAACCTTGCCTGCCGCTGCTGCAGGGGACTTGTCTCCGATCCCCACCCAGACAGGGGCTGCGATGGCAGGCTGCCGGTCGCTGGTAACGGAACACATCGGAGTTGGGTCTCGAGACAGCAATTAAAAGACAAAAAGAGCCTGATTTTAAATGGTAGCAAGGCTGGAGAGCTTGTGAGACAGGCTGCCTTTCGCACTATATTATAGCTGGCAGGGGCGCATCTGATTGGCCAAGCCGCACAAGCTTGTCTTCTGATGTTAACCCTGAGAAAGACTACATTTCTCCCCCCTCTGGCTGCGGTGGCTTTATTTTCACCTGAAGGCTTCCAGTTTAAAAAAAGAAAAAAGAAAAAAAAGTCTTTACTAAGGTAAAGGTGGATGAGAGGGAGGAGGCCTGTTTATTGGAATAATACCCTGCACTGCCTGCTTTGTGTTCAGGGCTGCTTCCCCCTTACTTGCTCTAAATGGTAGATGCTTTGGTTTAAGCCAGCATAAGTTTTTAAAGGACAGTCCAGATGCTCGCCCCCCCCTGCAAGATTTGACCATCAAACAGCCTCTCAGTTGTTTGAAGGCCAAGCTGCCCCCCTTCTGTTTACCTTATTTATACCCCATTCCCAGATGTGAATGCACAGGACAGATGTTACCCCGTTGTGAAAACAGCTCACTGGAGCAGCTCCTGAATATTTAGCATCTTTAGATAGAGGATAATCACAAGTGGCCACAACCTAAGAGTTGCTGTTTTAAGCGCCCCAAAATACTGTCCTTCATTGTCTCTCAGGGACTGCACCACACTCACGCTTCTGCAGGCCGGTGGAGGAGTCCGAGCTGAGGGGCAGGTACAGAGTGTCTGCAGGATATGGTGGGGTGCATAGGCCCAGCATGGGGGGGCGCTGGTGTGTGCTCCGTGGGTGGAGGTGACCTGCCAGGGGCAGCTGAACCTGGGCAAAGCTGTATATGCGGAGCACCCCTCCTATCTATGATCGATCGATCGATTGATCCATCAGGCAGGGCAGGGGTAAGCTGATTGGGACTCAGTCTCCTTAGCACAGTTGCATTTCACAGGAGCGTTGCAAGCTAGTTTTCAAGGACAGAAGCTGGCCAGGTGTAGGGCCTGCAGACTGAAGGCGTTAGGGATCTGACCATAAGGGGCATCTTAAGAAGAGGATATGCTGTCTAAGGTCATTACTGTCCCAGTGTCTAACCCTCTCTCTCTTTCAGGAAAAAGAAAAATTTCAAGAAAAGTCTTAATTGAACTAGAAAAATAGAACTCGAAACTCCCGTTTTTAATAGACCATGGGATTCTGCTGTGGCCTTTCTCCTATCCTACTCACAGGCGAGATTCCTCTAGGATGGCTGAGCTATTCATGCGGAATGGAACTGAGTCCTCCAGTGTCATCCCACAGGACGGCGGCGTCTGGCTGTGGATCCTGTCTCAGTGCGGGGAGAGGCCCAGTAAGCCTGAAGCAGGGTCTTTCAGAGGTTCCCTTTTCTTAGAACCTTGGTTGCTTTTGAGTTGCTGTGAGGAGAGGAAACGGCTTGCTGCTGTCTACTGCGAGTCCCAATAGGCAGTGTGGACAAACTCACTGTCCCAGGCTGGGAAAGAGTTGACTAAAGGCCTCAGATCTGCCCTCTCTGGAGTTTTCTATCCTTTGATTTATAAGGACCAAGTGCAGATTCTTAGTGGGAGTTGGTCCCAGCTTCATACAGGCCAAATAAGAGCTCCACCCTCCACCCTGTGTCCTCTGTGCCCATCACTTGCCAGCAAGGAAACAGACACACAAGAGACCCACTGTTCTCGACCCAGGAGGGCTGGGCTGCCTGGCATGTGGCTGCCATATTACTAGCTGGTACTGGGCTGGACCAGACCTGAGCATCTTCGAGCCTCATTTTGTCTCAGTATTTTCTTGCTCTCTGCACATACGGACCAGCACTCCCTTCTTGATGTCTTTGAATATAGACATCAAGAAAGTGGATGCTGACCCAAGGTGAGTGGGCCCTGCACCTGTAGACAGCTCTCCTCAGGGTCCGAAGGGGGATGTGTTTTGGAAGCACACCCCTAAGCTGCCAGCATTCCACGGCCTTGGAGTGCCTAGATGGGTCAACTCCCTCTTGGCTGTGTGTGTGTGTGTGTGTGTGTGGTGCCTTGGTTCTGTCCTGGTCTGCTGCTCACCCCACCCCATCTCTGGGGACAAGGGATGCTATTCCAGAGAGAGCCTGGTAAGGGCCCAGCTTCCTGGAGCCTGGGAGGATCTTTAGAAGGGAAATAAAGATTTCCTATAAACACCGCTGTTGTTGTTTTCCTTGCACCCAGGGGCAGCTTGCTTCCTGTCCCAGGTTGCAGAAATGTGTGCATAAAAGCAATCACAGTTCCTACTTGTTGTCTTCAGGATGGGACTATAAGCCTGACCATAGGGAGAAATGTGGTCTCTATTCTCTGCCTCCTGTCTGGGGAGTCCCACCCGCTCCCCACTTCCCAGGCACCAGGCACTCCTGCCTTCCACCTCCAGACAGCAGATGGCTCCCTCTCTTTGCTTTCTCCTCTAGACCATTTGGGCCCCTCCCTGTGCCTGCCAGGGGCTCCGGAGCCCAGCCTCTGCCTGGTGGGGCCAGCATCCCCTCACCGTGGCCCAGGGGCTGCTTCTCATTGTGCAGGCCCAGCTATTCCTCCTGCTGGGCATTTGCGGGCCTCACCCTTCTTGCTTCTTTCCATCCAGCTTTCTTTCCTTCACTCTGAGGAGCACTGACCAACCTTTGGATCTGCCCCACCCCCCTGGAGGCGCAGTCCTGGGCATGGCCCCTTCCCCCTTCCGGCCCCTGCCGCTAGATGGCGTCCTCACTCTGCCTTCGGCTCTGGCCTGCTGGGTTGGGGAAAGTCTGCGGTCTCCAGTTGGAAGGGCCTAGAAGCCCGAGTAAGCTCTGTGGCTCCTCCTTGTTCTCTGCCACTGGCCTTTCCTTCCCAGGGCTTACTTCCCTTTCTGCAGTTTGAGCTAGGAATCCCAGCCCGCCCTGCCTGCTGGCCTCTTTTCTTTTCCTGGTTTCTTTCCCAGTTGATTTCCTTACAACAGCTCTGCACCATCTCATTCTATCCAATCACCCAGTTAAGTTTCATTTTCTTCCTGATTTTTTTTAAATTTTCGCAAATAGAGTTTTACCTGCTACATTTTGTTCTCTGGGATGATATCTAGGGGAGAGGAAAACCTCAGTCAAGGAGACACTCTAAGTCTGGGAAAGCTACTTCTGTGTTAACAGTCAGAGAAGCACACGGCTAGATGACATTTCGTCCACACCCTCTCCAACTTCAGTGGGCCCTGTGTAAGGTGTAAGCCATGGGTCCAAATAGGCCTTGGCTCCGTGAATCTTTATAGTCTCCAAATGGTTTCTGATCTGTATCTGATAGGGCCACCAGCTGCATTTGTGACTTGGAAAGAGGAACCCAATGTAGGCAGGTGGCCTTATGGCCCAGAGGACCAAGGGATGGCTTTGGATGCCATAGCCAGTTCTTCTGATCCAGGACTGGGCATTTCTTTACCACACTCCAACATGCCTCCTCCTTTCCTCCAGTCTTGGGGCTGCTGAAGTGCAGATGCCCCTGGTGAGGACGGACATTAAGTCAGGAGGTTTGAGGTGTACAGGAAAAAAACAGGGGAGAAGGCAGGAAGCTGTGACAAGCCACTCTGTCCAGAGTAAACGCAGGTCTGGATGCCCAGATGCATCAGGACATGAGGAGGGGTCTCTGGCTTTGGATGCCCTTCAACTACCTCACACTGGATAATGGGGATCAGAGACCATTACACACTTTTAAATTCTGATTTAGGGAGCCTCGCTACCTGTTTTGATCCTGTCTGGCGAGAGCCTCTTGTCAGACAGGCTGAGCAGTAGAGTATTACATCATCTAGGTGTCTTCTGTCCAGAAAGAAGAGAGCAAGAAGGGTTGGATGCCGACTTAGCAGGTGCAGGGCCAACTCTGTGTGGGAAGGACACCCAGATCCCTCTGGCCTGGCAGTGAGTGCCATGATGTGTCATGGAGACTTGTTCTGGGCCCCTTCATCCTGCTCAGGCTCAGGCTCCAGGCTGTGGAGGTATTACCCAGAGTCACTGTGGCTCCTAGTGTGTCTGGGATCTGTACCAGTTGTCAGGTAGATTCCTCATGTGCTGGTCAGATATTTGTCAACCTGACACAAACCTACACATATCTTGGAAGAGAGATACTCAGGTGAGGAACTGAGATTGGCCTGTGGGAGCAAGGCTACAGTGGGTGTGTTTTTTTGACTGATGATTAGCTTGGGAGGCCTACCCTTATTGTGGACAGTCCTGACCCTAGGCTGGCAGTCATGGGGCAGGCCAGGAAGCAGCACTCTTCCATGGCCCCTGCTTCAGTTTTTGCTTCTGGGTTCCCGCCTTGCCTCCCCTGATGAAATGCAGTGCTGCAGGTGTAAGCCAGATAAGCCCTTTCATCTCCAGAGCTGAGTTTGGTCATGGTTGTTTATCACAGCCGCAGAGAAGCACACTAGGACAGCTAGACTTTCTAGAAAGTCTTGGAACTCTGGGTAGGATAAGGAAGTCACTAAGATCTCTGACATGGTGTTGTGGAGAGAGAAGCTCAGACCTGTGTGGCTGAATGGGCACTGCAAGTCCTCTCTCCCTTACCCCCTCTCCTTTCCTCTCCCTTCCCCTCCCCCTCCCTCTCCCTTCCCCTCCCCCTCCCCCTCCCTTCCCCTCCCCCTCCCTTTTCCTCTCCCTCCATTCCCCTTTCCCTCTCTTCCCCTCCCCCTCCCTTTCCCTCCCTTCCCCTCCCCTTCCCTTTCCCTCCCTTCCCCTCCCCCTTCCCCTCCTTCCCTTTCCCCTCCTCCCCTTCCCCTCCCCCCTTCCCCTCCCTTCCCCTCCCCCTCCCTTCCCCTCCTCCCCTGCCCTCCCGCTTCCTTCCCCTCCCCCTCCCCTGCCCTCCCCCTCCCTCCTCCTCTCTTTTCACCCTGCTCTTCCCCCTCCCTCTCCCTTCCCCTTTCCCCTTCCCCTCCCCCCTGCCTCTTTGAAGTTCCCCTGCTGGGAGCCCTTCCAGCCCTCAGTCCAGGAAGCTGTGACCTAAGCCCAGGAGAAGCTGCTGGCCCAGGCAAGGCCACTTTTTAGAGGAGGAGGAGGAGTCTAAGAGCCAAGCCCTGACAGACGCTGACAGACACAGAGGACCATACAGCACCTCTGACCTCCCACAGGCTGGGTCCTGAGCAACCTCATCTCCCCACATGGGGTCCAGCTGCTGTCCAAACTAGAGCCCAGGGCAGGAACATCAGAGCTCCAGGGGCATCAGCCCTTCTTATGCAGATCTTTCCTGCTGTCTTCAGAGGGACCCTACCTTCCTCCTACAAGGCCAAGTTGAGAGGCAGAAGCAGTGAGGTTGGTGGTTTGCTCCTGCTGTGGGACAGAGAAGAGGAGGGAAAGGGCTGGCAGATGGAGCGGGGAGGGTGTGGAGGGTGGAAAGTGAGGGAGGCCAGGCTGCTCAGCCAGCGCGTGGGTTGTCCCATGGTAGATGAGCTTCTAGGACCTGACCCACTCACCAAGACTCTGGCCTGTAGACCAGGGGGGCTGGTGTGGCTTGCTTCTTCCTCTGAGGCAGGGGGATTTTGCAGAGGATTCTGGTGGCTGAGAAGTGGTTACTTACGCCAGGAAGAGCCACTGTCAGCAGATGTTGTGCGACTCTGGTCAGTGTTGGACCAGCTCACGAGTCACCGTGGGCACCCAAATCCCAGGGCCAGGCCTGGAGAGAGCTCTCTCCAAAGAGAGGGCGGCTCTTGCCCTCTGTCTCTCACCAGGGATTCCCTCCTTCAGTGACCCTGGGATTTCACCTCTTTGGGGACTGGGCTCTTGATTTTTGACCATCTTACCCAGAGAGGGTCTCCAGGCTTGAAGTCACATGTCACCTAGAACTCAGGTTAGCAGGATTTTCTTGCCTGGTGTCTTTCAGCTGTACTTGGATTGGATTTAAATTTACCAACACAAACAGTGCTGTGGAGCAGATAGAAGCACAGAGTTTGTATATTCTGTCTGACCCCACAGAGAATTTATGGCGGGAGCATCAGCCACCATGGTCCTGGGGCCGCAGAGCCCGTCACAGAGCTCCAGCTCTGTGGGGCACGGGGCTGCATCAGCGGAGGGGAAGCAGGGACTAGAGCAGAAGAGGAAGTATGAACGTCTACTGGGAAAGATAAGCCAAGAAGCAATTATGCATCTTGGGGGCTCAAATGCAAAGTGGTCCAGAATCAGAGTCTCTGAGGAGAAAAGGAGTGGTGTCCTCACTGCTCTGTCCTGCAGCTTCTTGTATTGGGCACACACGGTCACTATTCTCTCTCTGAGCCTCCATCCTCACCATTGCCCTGAAGGGCCATGTCTCCTCACAAAGGATAGGTGACCTCACCCAAGGGCATCAAGCCTGGTCTGTGCCCTTGATGCTGACGTTTAGCCCCGCCCCCTAAGCTTCCTCCCTTCTCAGGCTGATGTAAGAGTGTTTCCAAGGAAAATACTGCTAGACACCGAGGGGTCAGGACTAGACATGCCCACGTTGAGCTTTTGTGAGATTTAACCACTAATGGTGCCATCTCCCTGCTGCCCTCAGAGGCGAGCTTGTTTTGGTACCTCCTGTCTCTCTGGTGGCCTAGATGGACACTCTGGTTGCAAAGGAGGGGTTTGTGAATGTTGCTTCTAGTTCCTTTTCCTGTCGTTGGGATAATGACAAAGCAACCGGCAGGAGAGTTTTTCTTGATTCACAGTAGGGAAGTCCTGAGAGCAGGTGGCAAAGGGCCAAACTGCATTTTCAACAAGAAGCAGAGTGATGAGTGCTGTTGCAAGGTTCACTTGCTTCCATTCGTGCCTTGTAGGGCCCAAGCCCAGGGAATGGCGCCGCCTACAGAGGGCACATCTTCTTATCTCAATTAACCCGGTAATCCAAGTCATTCCCTGTGCATACACTTCTAGGAGAGTCTATTGGTGTCATTCAACTTCCCAAGTCCCCAGCTCAGATGCTGTTCAATTAATATTGATCACTTGATGGAAGTTTCTTATCAGTGCAGTACTCTCCAGTAGTTTCTATTTGGAAAGGAATTCAACAAAAATAAACTAAGAAAACCAGTTTGCCATAGGAGAGCACCACTGGCATCTGGCTTCGCTGGGACAAACATGTGGGGCCAAAGGCATGTCACTGCAGGATGAGCCCACTGACTTTGGAGAGGCCATTTCCTTAGCTTGGCTGAAAAAGACATTCAGTGAAATTGGGTTGCTTCAAAAGTTCTACTTCCTGTATTTCCCATACTCTTTGAATAGCAAATAGGATAAACCATTGGAAATCATCATGTAGCCCGGTGGATCTGACGCCTTAGAAAGCAGTCTCTTACTTTCCCCCACCCCCTTTTCCCCTGAGTCTCGCTAGGTAGACCTGACTGGTCTGCAACTATGTATGCTAACCTCAAATTCCTTTTACTTTTTTATTTTTATTTTTGGCATAGCCACATGTGGCTGCTTTATACATGGGAACCCATGTAGTGACCTAGCACCGACAGGCAGCATAACTGATACCTGCGTGTTTCCAGAAGGCATTGAGTCCTCTAGGTAATGCTTCCACGTGGAGCACACAGCCATCACGGCCTCCAGGGGACAGGAAATGGGGCTGGATTCTTAGTTTAGTCTCTGCTTCAGGGGCCCAGGGAGATCCACGGCTCAATCATCTGCTCTGCCTTGGAAGGTGGGACCTCAGTGAGCTGTGCACTTTGAACTTAATTCTCCTAACCTATGGCTTGAACTTCTGGGAGGGCCCAGTCTTACGGCTCTGCCCAGCACTCACTGGAAGCTGTTTCCTTCCCCAGTGAAGAGACTACCACGAACTGACAGCCTCTGAGGGAGCTGTTTGTTTCTGCCAACAGCCTGTCCACAGCAAGGGGAGACTCCTCACAGCGTATTCCTTGGAGGGTGCCTGGTGCCATTTTTCCACAGATGGGAGAGCTGTGAAGCCTGGACATTGTCTCACTGGGGGAGGGCAGGATGCCAAGAGAGACCCAAAGGTATGAGAAGGAGCCAAAGTCCACTTCTCCCCTGGCCTTTTCAGTGTGAGGTGGCTTGCCCCAAAGTACACAGACCCTCAGATGAATCCAGCTCTCTGTTTGAGTAGCACCCAGACAAAGCCTGCCCTCAGGGATGCTCCTCTGCCCCCTCCCACCATGGTAACTCCGGCATTCACTGGGCCATGGGAGCAGGCCAAGTATGCGTGTGATTGTCTCCATTCTCTTGTTTCTTCACATTGGTAGACGGTATTTGAATGTTGTGTACATGTTTTTCTTTCTCATCCTGACATATTTATACCCTAGTTTTGTTTTGTTTTATTTGGCCTAGTGGAGAAGGGATGTGTGTGGGAGGTGACAGAGTGGCCGGGACACCCTTTGTATTAGATTTGTTGTGAGTGCCCATCCAAGGATCTTAGAATTTGATCACGAAGTGAAGGGACTTGGAAGCACTCTTAAAACTGCATGCCAACGTAATCGCTCGGCAGTTTGATCCAGCTATTAATGAATCAAATGAAGCAGGTATAAAGGCTTCACATACCTGAGGCAACAGTTCCATAAAGGAGGAAGTAAAACACGTAATTAGGCAAATCAAATAAGGCACGGAAACAGCTTTCAAATATTTAGTCACATGCCATTTCCCATTAGTTTACTGTGTGCTTAAATGAGCCTGTGGTTTTATGGCCTGGTTAAAAAGAGAAGCAACGGCAGACACATGGCTTTTAAAGGTTGCTTTTCACACCTCAGGGTGTTGAGCATGGCCAGTTATACCTAATGGAGGGGAGAACGGGACTAGGACTACGGAAGGACAGCCTGGAACGCCAGGGTCATGCAAGCGTCAGTCCATGATGCTGCAGCTAGAGGGGTCTCTGGGGCACGCCCTCCATCCCACGTCCATGAGGTGGATGGTCTTTTGAGCAATTACAGAACTTTTGTTCAAATCTGCTGCAATGTGACAACTATTGGTCAACCCGTTGGTCGCCTGTCTTTGTATAAATAATCAATTCTAATCGGTAATTGCATCTGGGCAACAGTTCAACTCTGTTGTCATCTTTTGGCTTCCAGCACCGTGACTCTAAGGGCAGCAAGACACTTTACTATAACAGTTCTCAAGTCCAGGCGGCATTGTTTCTTATGTTTAACCACCTGGTTAACACACTGTCATTTCAGCTCCATCTCCACCGTACAGAAAAGAAAGGCAGGTAAGAGACAGAATCTTAGAATGTCCACCATGTGAGCTCCCAGAGAGGGACAATCTCGCTTAGTTTTCCTAGCTGCAACCTGGGATTGTTGAAGAGATTTCTTGGACAAGTTCCTTTTTAAATCTCTGTCTGTCTGTCTGCCTGCCTGCCTGCCTGCCTGCTAAGGTGTTTGATACATAGCAGGAGGGAAGACTGAGGGATAAAAGTAGCAGTTAAGTCAAAGATAAACCCAAAACCATCTGCAAAGAGCTTTCCAACCGTGTCTGCGTGAGTGAGCAGCAGGTGGGAAGGGAGATGGGTCAAGGCAAACAGGTGTGCATGCGAAGCCAGCGTTAGCTGGGGCAGCACCGGCCCTCACGTACCTGTGTCCCTTGCTATCAGCATGGACACTCAATACAGCTCAGCTCTTTTCTTGTTGTGGTATGGCCTACTAATGGGCTTGTATGATAGACTTACCTGTGGGACTTCTGTCTAAGTTGGCCTTCTACTTTCTCACATTTTATGGTTAAAGGTCCAGTCAACTGATTTATTGAATAAGACATTCCTTAAGCACCTTAGCTAGATTGAGCCTTATGTTTCACACCTCTAACCCCAGCTACTGGGAAGGTCGTGGCAGGACACTAAATTTAAGGCAACCCTGAGCTACAAAGTGAATCCAAGGTCATCACAAACAACCTAGTGAGACCCATTCTCCAAAAATCCTAAAGAAGGCTTGGTGCTGGACAACCCACCTAGCATGCACACAGTCAAGTAGCAGAGAAAAGAAAGATAAGCTTAATTAAAATAAAGGCTGTCTGTTCTTAACTGTCACCCTCGGTTTGGGGAGGAGCAGGGGTCTTCAGGGACCACTGGGGTGTGGCTGACAGCAGAGCCTCAGGGTGTGGGTTGAAATCAGATATGACTATCACGTGCTTTTAGGGGTATTTTAAGTGTGACAATGTCCCCTCTTCCACACACACACCTCTCTTCCTCCCTGACTCCATCTCAAGATGGAGAAGGGAAAAATTCCATTGTTTCATTAGAAGAAAACATGGCATTTGCTCCTGGTACAAAGGTTTGTGGAAGATGTGCTGTGAAAGACTAAGAACCCTATTAAAATATTTATAAATCGAAACAACCTCAGAAGCCACATGCCCTATTAGGCCTCTTGCTGCTCTGTTCTGAAAGCCAGATAAATCATCATTCAGAGAGCAAGGCTGAGAAATCCAAACAGACGCAAAGAGCTCTGAGGGCTTCAGTAAGAGGAGGCCATCCAGGCTGGGAGCTCAGCAAGGCAGCAGACGCCCAGAAAGCCTTCGCACCTCTGACTCATCAAAAAAGGAGAAGGGGATTCTTTCCCCTGTGTGTTTGCTGCCTCCAGAGAGCATCAGGAGGCAGTTCGTTGTCTGCTGTGGGCCTCCGATCCTTTACAGGGGAGTGGAGTTTGTCTGAACGGAGCCTAGAGTGGATGGAGGTGGCACAGGGTACAGAGCTCTCACCCAGAGCAGACAGCACTCTATCTGGCCCATGTTGGCTCCTTTAAACCAGTCTATGGGGCTTGGAGGGAGACTCCCATTTTTGGGTGTCCAGAAGCCCGCACACTCATGGGCACACCACTGACTCATACCCCCATTTACTCCATGGTTCCTGATGCTGAGGCGATGCCGGCCCCATCCTTAGGTGCAAACCTATCCTGTACTGGGAGAAATAGCTGAGGTGACCAAGGAGAGAGGACTCAGACCCCGGGGACACACTACTTCTTTCTTCATGGTAGGGAGCCAGAGCTTCTGAGCTGAGCATCATACACCATACAGTGCCATACAGTACACACACATGTACCATACAGTACACATGCATGTACCATACAGTACACACACATGTGCCATACAGTACACACACATGTACCATACAGTACACATGCATGTACCATACAGTACACACACATGTACCATACAGTACATGCACATGTGCCATACAGTACACACACATGCCATACAGTACATACACATGTACCATACAGTACACACACATTCCATACAGTATACACACATGTACCATACAGTACACACACATGCCGTACAGCATACACACATGTACCATACAGTACACATACATGCGACACAGTACACACACATGTACTATGCAGTACACACACATGCACCATACAGTATACACACATGCCATATAGCATACACACATGTACTATACAGTATATACACATGTACTATATAGTACACACACATGTACCATACAGTACACACACAACATATAGTACACACACATGTATCATACAGTACACACACATGCCATACAGTATATACACATGTACCCTATAGTACATACACATGCCATACAGTATACACACATGCATCATATAGTATACACACATGCTGTACAGTATACGCACATGTACCATACATTACACACATGTACCATATAGTACACACATGTACCATGCAGTACACACACGCACACACACACACACACACACACACAAAGCACCAATGGGCTCTACAGTCTCAGGCAAATGTTTTTTTTTTCTTTTCTTTATTTTTCAGATTTGGACTTCTGAGAGGAATGGCCACTTTCTTCTGCTTGGGGTCAGTACCAGGACCCTCCTGTCCCCTTCTTAGCAGTAGCACCTAAGTTCAGCTCAAGGATTCATACCCCTTCCATGGCACAGGCTAGTGTCCACTGTAGTCTCTCTACCCAGGAAAGGTCCCGCTTATGTGTTTGATTGAAAGTTCTATCTCCGTTAGAGGCATCTAAGGTTGATTCTCTTACAGGAATATATTAGATTTTCATAGAACTATGAGCTACTAGTCTAGTCTATTTGCAGCCTAGATGATCAGATCTCTGTCTGGTCCAATCTCTGGCAAGAATGCTTATCCAAGATCCAGAGGCATTTGCTAACCGAGGTGCCGGCGGAAGGGCATCACATTTCTCTGATTCTTCCAGATTGTGGGTGTTTGGATTTACTGAGAAGGATGACAGCTATGGAACTGTCATGGAAACTGCATGGAAACTCTTCAGAGACCCAAACTGGACCCACCACAGTGACTCAGCAACTCCACTAGTTGGAAATGAAGTCAGTGAGCATAAAGGATATATGTTCTGACAGGCTCATCCCAGCAAAGATATGCAAGCAAAGATACCCGACAAAGATATGGAAGTCACTGGATGTCCATGAAGGAAGCAGATGGATAAAAATTGGTGTGTACTCACAGTGGGATATTACTTAGCCTTGAAAAAGGAGAAAAATCCCAACATTTTCAAGAACATAGATAAGCCTAGAAGGTACAGACTGGAAAGAGGACAGATACGGAGGGACAAGATGATCTCATTTAGATGTGCTGGTTTGAACAAGAATGTTACCCAGAGGTTCTGCCATTTAGATACTTGGTCCCCAGTTGATGGCACTGTTTGTGGGAAATTTCAGAGGTGCAGCCTCATTGGAGGAAGTGTGTCATTGGAGGAAGGCTTTGAGAAACACAAGACTGGAACCATTTCTAATTAGCTGTCTCTCTCCTTCCTGCTTGGGGAGATGTGAGATTTCAGCTATGCCTGTTGCTGTGACTGATGTCTGCTGCCAGAATTTGCTGCCATGATGGGAACTATACGTCCAAATGAACCCTTTCTTCCAGAAGTTGCTTTGGTCATGGTGTTTTATCACAGCAATAGAAAAGCAACAGATACAGAAGTGCAATCTAGAGCCAGTCAAGTTCACAGCAACAACTGAAGAATGGTGGTTGCCAGGGCCATGGGTGGAAACAGAGGTCAACTCTACTATGTGTCAGGGACTCAGGATTAATGTTACATGCTCAAAACTGGCTCAGAGAATCAGCCTCAAAGGATCTCAAGACAAGAACAGGAAGTGGGTGAGGGACACACATGTGGATTAAGGCCATCGTAGCAGTCATTTTATCTTGTATATGTGGCTGACCAATCCAGTAAAGTGCTTGCTGTGTGCTCACTGAGACCCAAGTTTGGGTCCCCATACCTATATAAAAGTCAGGTGAAGCCACACTTAGTGCCAGCAGGCAGGGAGGGCAGAGATGCGAGGCAGGTGGATCCTGAGAGCTTGCTGGCCAGCCAGTCTAGCTGGACCAGTGAGCTCAAGTTTTTGTCTCAAAAAGATATGGTGGAGAATAGCTGAAGAAGACACTGATGCTGGCCTTTGGCCTCTATGTGCACACATGCACACTCCAACATACACATCACACTGAATGACCTCTAGTGCACACATGCACACTCCAACATACACATCACACCTAATGACCTCTAGTGCACACATGCACACTCCAACATACACATCACACCGAATGACCTCTAGTGCACACATGCACACTCCAACATACACATCACACCGAATGACCTCTATGTGCACACATGCACACTCCAACATACACATCACACCGAATGGCCTCTAGTGCACACATGCACACTCCAATATACACATCACACCGAATGACCTCTAGTGCACACATGCACACTCCAATATACACATCACACCGAATGACCTCTAGTGCACACATGCACACTCCAACATACACATCACACCAAATGACCTCTAGTGCACACATGCACACTCCAACATACACATCACACCGAATGACCTCTATGTGCACACATGCACACTCCAATATACACATCACACCGAATGACCTCTAGTGCACACATGCACACTCCAACATACACATCACACCGAATGGCCTCTAGTGCACACATGCACACTCCAACATACACATCACACCGAATGACCTCTAGTGCACACATGCACACTCCAACATACCCATCACACCGAATGACCTCTAGTGCACACATGCACACTCCAACATACACATCACACCGAATGGCTGAAACAGGTATAAATTTATTGGCTATTCATACCTCTGCAAACCTGGAACAAGGAAGGAAGTCCGTAGGCCTGGGACCAGGGCCCTGCAACCTCTGCTTTGCAAGTGCTTGCATTAGCAATGCCTGTGCTGTCTTTTCTTGAGGAGAGAGGGCATTCTTCTTCCTTTCTCGCTGTCTTGCTTCTGATGCCTCTTGCTGACTGGATACCCTGGGGAAAGCTGCAGGTGACTTTCCTGGAAGAGCTGATTGCTGCTGGAATAGCTGTCCAGCTCAGTGCCCGCCCCCTCCCCCCCAGGATGACCTAAGTCATGCCACCAGGGGCTGGTGCTTTAATAGAGCCTCTGTGCATGGTAAGCAGCCGCTCCTGGCACATCCTCCAGGGGCCCAGCACTAGGAGGGATCAAATTACAGGTTGATGGGAAAGAACGCTGTCCACTGGCAAGGTGACCACCCTGCAATGACCAGGAACAGCATGGCTTTAGACATGGTCCCACCCTTCTCTCAGAGTTGGTGGTGGTATCTGGAGTGAAAGTCTGAGTGTGTTGCCTCCTGTGGTGTTAACAGCCCTGGAATAACTAGGTGCTGTCCCCTTATCCTAGGCCTGCTGCTCTTAGTGTGGCAGTGAGGGTCGCGATGGATTGGAGTAGGAAGCCAGACCTGGTGAGGCACTTGTGCCAAACACAGTGGGAGGCTGAGAGCAGGGTAAGTTCCCTTAGGTTAAGTTCTGAGGCAGTGGGATACCTGTAGAGGGAGGCTTGTGCTGAACAGCAGGCAGTGGAGGGAGGTCCGTCCTGGGCCACACATACAGCCTGACACTGAGGTGGCTAGGTCAGAGTCTCTTTCATAGCCTCCATTTTGCAGGTGATGGAGGGAATTACTGCATGTTGGCTGGGCGGTGGGGGTGTTTGATTTCCAGGTTAGGTTGCTTTGATGCCTGGCTATGACTGAGTCATTACAAAGTAATGCTTACCTCAGAAGATGGCAGGTCTCTGTGAACTCTCTGGAACACTCTGTCTGACTTGTCCTGAGGGCCTTTTCTGTCCTTCTCTCCACGAGAGGCTTCTGCTTTGGTACGCTTGTGCATCTATCCATGTAACTTGGGCATCCTGGCCAGGGGTTAGAGCTACCAGCCACTGGATGGTGGCTCAGCAGGTACTCTGTCTGTGGCTTTGCTGTGGCCACCATAGAGTATCTGCTGACCAACAGTGATCTGATGGTCTTTTGTTCCCTTGCTCTTCAGGTAGTTAATCTTACAAAATGGTAGAAACATACCCCAAAAATGTCAGATCTGTGAGGTACTGACATCTAGTGCCACTGGATTTTCCACTTTGGTGTCATATTAAAGTCATCTGGAATGTTCTAGAAATCCTCTTACTTTTCGAAACAATTTGATTTTTTGTAGTGTATGTGTGTGTGTGTGTGTGTGTGTGTGTGTGTGTGTGTGGCTTGTTAGTCTTTTTCTAGTGATACTGATGGGTCATCCGGAGAACTCACCATCTCAGCCTTAAGGAGCTCAGGTGTCTGGGAGGGCAAGGCCAGTGGTAGAGTGGCCGCCAGGAGCTGCTGGCAGCAGACAGTTCTCTGTACACATCGGCTCACCTATAGTCAGGGTTTCCTTTGCTGTGGTAAAACAGAGCAACTTGGAGAGGAAACATTGTTTCAGGGGACAACTTGTAGTCCCTTATCCAGGGATGGCAGGGCAGGAATTCAAGGCAAGAACTTGGAGCCAGGAAATGATACCACAGGCCACGGGATGGTTCTGATCGCTGGCTTGCTCCCCATGGCTTGCTCGGGGGGACCACCAGTATCCAGGACCACCATTCCAAGGGTAGTGCCACATACAGTGAATTGGGACCTCCCACATCAGTCATCAATTAATAAATGCTCCACAGGCTTACCCACAGGCCAATCTGGTGGGAATATTCTTGATTCAGGCTCCCTCTTCCCAAATGACTCTAGTTTGCATCAAGTTGATATAATAGAAAAACATTTCTTGAGGCGGGTTGGGGGGGCTTTGGAGTAACTTAAAAAAATACCTAAGCCCGTGCTAGAGAGATGGCTCGGTGGTTAAAAGTTCTTGCTATTCTTGCAGAAGACCCTCATTCGGTTTTCAGCATCTACCCTACTGGTGGCTCCCAGTCACTTGAGCATCCAGCACCCTCTTCTGGTATCTCTGGGCACTGCACGCATATAATGTATGTACATCCAGACAAACATCCATATATGCGAAATAAAATTAGGGCTGGAGAGACTGTTCAGGGGTGAGGAGTACATGTTGCTCTTGCAGAGGACTCAAGTTTGATTCTCAACTTCCAGATCAGGTGGTTCACAGCTTTCTGTAACTGGTTACGGGGAGAACGGAGTCTTCTGGTTTCCAGGGACACCTACTCTAACATCCACACATTACACAACTTAAAAAAATAACAACATCTTTAAAAAATTGCCAAAGTTGGACTTTGCAAGTTCTTGGAGAACTTCATCCTTAGGACCTTAGAGTGGCTTCCCCTCTATTTCTATGCAGACTTCTAACTCACAGACACTAAGGTCTGTTTTACCTTAGTGATTTTGACGTCCTGTGTCATCTTGAGTGCTGTGAGATGGCAGGTGGGTACCACTGTGCCATGCATTTGTTTAAGTTCTGGAAGCATTTGCAATCTTATTTAATTTCATAATGATTTTTTTTAATCAAGACAGGGTTTCTCGGTGTTGTTCTGGCTGTCCTAGAATTCACTCTGTAGACCACACTGGCTTTGCACTCAGAGATCTGCCTGTCTCTGCCTCCTGAGTGCTTGGATTAAAGGTATGCACCACCACCGCATGGTGGCACACAATGATTTTCTTGCTCCCAGAGTGGTTTACAGCATGGTTAGTACTTTGGTTAGTCCAGGGGTGATTATGACAGCTCCAATCCTATCCTTTGGAGACTGCTTTGGCTGACTTTACATGGATGATTGTTGGGAACCAGAGTAAACTTCCCCAGGGCAGAAAGGACTCTTTGGCAGTGTCCTGGGAACTTGGTGGCCCCTGGCTGCATGATGACAGCTGTTGGCTGGCCTCTGCTATGGGAGGCTCTTTCCAAGATAGCCCAAGGCTGCAGAGAAGCCAAGCGTCTCCAGCAGAGGAAGCTGGAGCTATGGCCTCCTTCTTCGCAGGATGGCCATCCATCCTAGTGCTCTGCAAATCAAGATTTAGGACATTTACTACATATTTTCTTCAAGTATAGAATTCAATGGAACTTATCTTCAGAGATAAGTACAGCTTTAGAAAATTTAGAAGAATGTTTATGTGCATAAGTGCGTCTGTTCATTGTGTACAGGTACGTGTGTGTGTGTGTGTGTGTGTGTGTGTCTCGCATGCACAAGCATGCGTGTGCACACACAGGTGTTAGGCAAACTTCAAGTGTTCTTCCTCTGGCTTCCACCTTTTCATCCCAAATGACTTGGCCTCTCATGGGCTTAGAGTTCACTTGACTAGGCTGGGCTGGCGAGCGAGCCCAAGGGACCTGCTTGTCTTTGCTTCTACAGAACTGGGGCTACAAACACATGCCACCCTCCAGGGCCTTTCAACATGGGCTCTGGGGACAGATCTCAGGCCCCATGCTCGCATGGTAAGCTCTTTACCAACTGACCTATCTATCTCTCAGTCCTTGATAGATTACCATCAGCTGTGACTCCTCTTCCTACGACTCTGACTCTGGGCAAGCACCCATCTATTCTGACCACCCCAATTCCTTGCTGTGCACAAATCTTAAACGGAACAGCATCTTGTGTGGACTCACGTTTGTCTCCTTTCAAGTGACGTGGTATGAGTTGTACCCCTCACTGTGACATTGATTTCTGCAGTTAAGCCATGTCCTTTTGCACAGATTGTATCCACATACAAGAGCTGCCAGCCCTGGCCAAGGACAAGTGAGCGTGGAGGTAGAAGCCCCTCAGTTTCCTGTCCCTTGGGGCAACGAGTCACAGACTGCATGCCTTCCTTTGTTGACCTCCTATGGTCACTTTCTCCAGTTCTCAAGTCCTGGTCAGGCCATTACCCCAGAACAGCTGTTCTTGACAAATGATTTTCTTTGATCCTAGGCATTAGATTTTGGGGTGCTTGCCGCTGAAGAATTTTTGTTGTTCTCTGTCTTCTGCCTGAGCCTGAGTGCTTCCCAACTATGGTATCTCTGAATCAGGTAAGGGAACTTTGCTAATCTGCAGAGCACACGCCTAATGCTTGGTATTAATCATTGCAGTGTGCAAACAGGCGTGAGCTGGATCCTGCCAGCAGGTATCACCATGCCTGTTCTCAGCCAAGAACTGCAGGAGAGAGGCCCAGGGACTTCGGTGGCTGATCATGATGAGGAAAGGCGGCTAATCATCTGAGAACTTCTACCACAGGACCTTCAATGGATGTGTGTGGTCCTCCAGGGCAGGAGCCCTTGGGCTGAGTATCCTATATCTCTGTGGGGCCTGAGTTTCCTTCCATGAAAATGAAATCCATGAACTTGGTCATTTACCTGGAGTTCTGACATGGGTCTCTGAGCTGGAGTCTGCTGCTTGACTGGTGACCAGTGGCATATGGATCTGGAGACAGGAGCAGGGACTGTGATACTATCTAGCGGAGAGAGGTTTGCAGAGGGCCAAACACTGGCCATTGGTATCTGGCTACTGACTTTCTGTATTATGGGAAGCTTCTTGTCTTCTGGTCAGGTTTTGTTCCCATGTGTGGACTTGCAGAGCAAGAGACTTTGCCAGGCTGCAGTGGAAAGGGGCAGTCTCCTTGGAACTTAGGCTTGGAAGATCCCTAGGTTTTGTTTCCCCAGAGAAGGGACTTACATGTCTCCCACATTCTAGCCCTTTCCTCCCTGTCCTGTAGGTTTAAAGATGCTTGTGAAGTGCTTGAAGGATTTGCAGTGCTGACACCAAGGCCTTACCAGTGAAGGAGTCATTGCAGATGATCACCCCATTTTCTGGATCACCTCTGGATGGCCAAGATAGGAGGCTGCTCTGCTGCTTAGGACAGAGGGGTCCACATTTTTCTTCATGTTGGTTACTTGGGCCTTGACTGGCAGAAATGGGCAGTCAGTCATGGTATGCACATTCCAACTAGGAGAAATACAAGGCCCCCAGCTTTGCTGATGCTTCAGTAGCTAGCTATCCATATGGCAACTCTTCTTTATTTGGTAAAGGGGACAGAGCCAAAGGCTTTTAAGACATGCCTACTAGGGTATCTAATGGCTTTTGGTGACCCTCACATCCTCACATCCCATTTCGTTCCAGGAACACTGATTTGGAGTCAGGATGAGGACTGGCCTGTTTGCCTTGGTCTCTAAAACCTGGACAACCATTCTTAGCTTTAATGCTGGTTCTCAGCAACAAGGGGGGCAGGTGCCTTTGTACCCGACACTTGCCTGTGGCTTGAGTCCCACCTGGTGGTGGGGATCCTTGGTATGATAAGGACAGATAAGAGCCACGTGTGGTGGCACACACCTTTAATCTCTTAACTTGGAAGACAGAGGCAGGTGGATTTTTCTGAGTTTGAGACCAGCCTGGCCTATAGAGTGAGTTCCCAGGCAGCTAGAGCTACGTGATGAGACAGACAGACAAACAAAGTTTTGACAAGGGGAGAACATCAGACAAAACCAACAGCCTTCTTGGCCTTCAGGTTGTATTTCCACACTCCTGCCTCTGACAGACACTGTCTCGTCTGCTCGCCCTTCTGTCTGAAGGCCTGGAAGAGCAGATCTTATTGCTCAGGCTGAGTCCAGTACTTCAGACAGCAGGAGGTGGAGCAGCAAGCCGAGGTTCAGATGTTTATGAAACATTGTGGTTCTGGGAGCCGATCCAAGGGACCCTCAAGTTGAAAATAAAGTAACTTTGGTAATTTTGTGGACTGTTCATTATCATAAAGACCTGAAGATTAATAACCTGAATTAAAGAAGAATGGGTAACCAAATAGAGTTCCCCATGTTAGGCTCTGACCTATGAACTTTTATGACTCTGTGGCAAGCCTCAGCAAATGCTGGGAAAAATAAAGAAATGGTGACAGGTAGAGAGGCAGCTTAGCAGTAAGGAGGGCTTGATGCTCGTGCAGAGGATCTGGCCTGGGGAGTCCAAGCTCTTCCTTATATCCTGTGGCTCGGGATTTAGAGTCTCTCATAGTCACTCCTCTCTTGGTGATACTGGTGGCTGCTCCTAGAGATGCCCTGGTTGGTCCTTGTGTTGCAGCTGCAAGTTCAGTGAATTAAGTGCTGTGTGCTTGGCCTTCTTCGAAGGCAGTAGGTCTTACTTCCTGTCTCTGGACAACTTCTCTGTGCATATAGCTCATAAAACAGGTTCATCAGGTTGTATGTCCCAATCAGAAGGCTCTGCAGGCTCAGGTCCTCCCGTGCTGACTTGTATGGTGGCAGCAAGGGCTCTGACTGCCATGGGGTCCTGCTGCTGTAGGGAGCTCAGGCCTGTTCAGGTGTGGCACTAGCATCAGATTTCCTCTTTAGGGGCTGTCTGCCTCTGGAGCATCCCACTGACATAACTATACCTGCTATGCTGTCAAAGAGGAAATCTTACCTCTGCTCACAACTAAATATACAAAGGGCGGAACTCCACTTGGCAAATGGCCCTGTTTACTTGGGGCTGTCTTTCCTGAACTCAGACAAAGTTCAGGTGTAGTTGCTTGCAGATATAGGGTCTCTGAGTTCCCAGCCTCCATACTTCAGCCTTGATCTACACCAACAGGCCTTTCCTGACAGCAGCAGTTCAGTGGAGAACTGGAGGCCTCCTGGTACAAGCTAGTTCCTCCCAGGCGTATGCCCTATGACTACTCTGTCCCCTTTCTTATCAAACAAAAAGAATTTATTGGAGGTTGTGACCAGCTATCCACAGGGAGATCTTGGACTTTACCTTGCATGCAAGTATGTTTCTGCCAGGTTCAGGCAGGCCCAAACAGGGCTGACAACAGGGCATGGCGATACAACAAGGAGCTTCTATCTGGAGGTGTATTTGTTCCTCACAGCGACTGGTAATGAAGAACCCATGTTAGTCAGCTTTCCATCCGTGTGCCCAAAAAATGGAGAAAATGCTTTAGAGATGGGGAACCTGGTTTTGGCTCATGGCTGCAGATGTTTCATTCTCTGGCGCCCTTGGTGGCATAGTGCCAGTGTGCAAGGGAAAGGAAGCGTCTTTCACTGAGGCAGAGAGACAGAGCAAGACACAGAGCATGAAGTGGAGCTAGTGCAGCGAGGCTCCCAATGATGCCACTTTCTCTTGGGTTTTACCTCCTAAAGGCCCCACGTCTTGGGAACCCTGTTAATTGGGACACAGCTTACATTACATGGCCGTTTGAAGACATTTCAGGTTCAAAGCCAAATAGCATTTGTACTATTCTATTCATTTATTCTGAGCATATATCCACTAGAGCTCATGGTTTATAATGCACAGCATTCATTATGATGTTTTTATACTTGTATATACTGTACTTTGTGCAAACTTATTATTACCATCCTCTGCTGCCCTTCTGCTCCCAAGTGGCTCTCTTTGAATTCTAATGTCTTTTTTTAATTCCATATTTGCTTTATTTACATTTCAAATGTTATCCCCTTTCCTTGTTACCCCTCCAAAAAACCCTATCATATTCCTTCCCCCTGTTTACCAACCCCCCTCCCTGCTTTCCTGACCTGGCATTTTCCTACCCTGGGGCATCGAGCCTTCTCAGGACCAATGTCCTCTCCTCTCATTGATGTCTGAAAAGGCCATCCTCTGCTACATATGTAGCTGGAGCCATGGGTCCCTCCATGTGTACTCTTTGGTTGGTGGTTTAGTCCCTGGGAGCTCTGGGGGTACTGGTTGATACATATCATTGTTCCTCCTATGGGGTTGCAAACCTCTTCAGCAACTTGGGTCCTTTCTCCAGCTCCTCCATTGGGGACCCTGTGCTCAGTCCATTGGTTAGCTGTGAGCCATGGGTATTTTGTTCCCCTTCTAAGAAGGACCAAAGTATCCACACTTTGGTCTTCCTTCTTCTCAAGCTTCATGTGGTCTGTGAGTTGTATCTTGTGTATTCCAAGCTTTTGGACTAATATCCATGTATCAGTGAGTGCATACCATGTATGTCTTTTGTGACTGGGTTGCCTCACTCAGGATGATATTTTCTAGTTCCATCCATTTGCCTAAGAATCTCATGAGTTCATTGTTTTTAATAGCTGAGTAGTACTCCATTATGTAAATGTACCACATTTTCTGTACCCATTCCTCTGTTGAGGGATATCTGGGTTCTTTCCAGCCTCTGACTATTATAAATAAGGCTGCTATGATGAACTCTAATGTCTAACAATAGTTAGAACATCTCCATCTCAACTGTTCATCGAGATGTATAGATTTCACTGCATGATTTTTTATTAGCAAGTTCTTTATAATAAAGTTTTAATAAATTTGAAAAAATACAAATGACAAAATACAAATAAAATTCCATCTTTCTGTGTAAACAGAGCTATATTCTGCATCAAGGCCACACTCACTCTCCATGTGTTGTTCCTGGGCACCTAGGCTGATTTTGCCCTAGGCTGCTCTAACTAATACCACAGTCAACACAGAAAAGGGGTCTCTGTGGTGTGCTCGCCTGGAGTCTTTCAGGTAGATACCGCACATGGAATGACTGCGTCACATGATAGTTCTCTATTTGGCACTTTGGAAGATCCCCTGTCCTGATTTCCATAGAAACTGCGTTAGTTTACATTCCCACCAGTGGTGAACAGGCTTCTTCTTTTCCCACGTACCCACGAGCATTCGTTGTTTGTTTTCTCGGTGATAGCCAATGTGTGCAGAGTCAGATGGCGTTGCAGTGACTCTGGCTGGCGTTTCCTTGATGGCTAAGGTTGTCCAGCACTCACTCATCTTGTGCTGTTACTGCCCTTCCCTACTTTTTCTATTGACAGCTGTCTGCTCAGTTTCTTTGGGAACTTGCTAACTGGGTGTTTGGCTTTTTTTTTTTCTTCAGTTCTTTGTAGATCCCACAGCAGTAGCTTAGGCAGTAGGATTCCCTAGGTATTCATGTGGGTCTGTTTCGAAACATGCTGTGTTGTACACCCAACTCTCAGGGAGAAAAAGGCAACTTTTCTTCCTTGGCACGCTATGCACCCATCCGGACCTGGGATCTCACGGCCCCCGCGGTCCTCAGATGCAGCTAGATGCCCCGCCCCTTCTGGTTTTGCCTGTCCAGTCTTGCTTCATCTGGGGCCAGTTCCTGACTTTGTAGACTTGGCTCCTTCTCACTTGCAGGGTTAGTGACAGCCTCTCTCCTCTCCGTTCCTTGCCTTGTCAAAGAAAGGAAGGATATCAGTGTGCTGCAGTCGCCTTAGAGCAGTGCTTCTCAGCCTGTGGGTCACCCCTCTGGTGGTTGTTGAACAACGCTTTTGCAGGTTGCCTAAGACCAGTGGAAAACACAGATATTGACATTACGGCTTATAACAGTAGTAACATTACAGTTATGAAGTAGCGATGGAATAATTTTACGGTTGGGGTCACTGCGTGCGTGCGTGAGGAACTGCAGTAAAGGCTGTAGCATAAGGAAGGTTGATAGCCACTGACTTAGAGCTAACATCACTTCATGGCCAATGTCTGGGCCCTGTGACTGTGCCTATGCTGAGCTCTTTATGCGGAGAGGGGAGGTGTGCCTCTCTGTTCCACACTTCTGTTTTGTCAGGCAAGGCATCTAGCTGTGCTGAGACTTGCTTTGTGGCCCTCTGTGGCTCAGCACTGGTCCAGGGACATCAGCTGACTGTGTGAGGATGCGGAGGAAGCTGAGCATCCCTGGATCACTGCTTGAGGATCTGGGAGTGGGCAGAAATGCACTGCTGGGTTGCATCTTCCCCTGTGCTGCACTGATTTCCTACACTTTGACATGCATTCTTTATTTTTATTCTCTGAGTGCCTCACCTTGGTGGTTGGTCAGTGACCTCTGAGCACAGCACACAGATCGCAGCCCTCCTGTCCTCATCATGCTCTGTCTGGGGGATGATCACGGCAGGGCCAGAGCTAACCCTGCCTATTCCATTCCCCACCTCGACACTGAGATCATCTGCAACAAAAGATGCATGTAATGGTACCTGGAGCCCTTCCTCCTCCTTTGTCTGTGCACACGGGGACTCCTAGAGCAGCGTCCTTGTTCTACTAGATGATGGCATATGGAAAACCACCAATATCTGCTCAGAGCTGCTACCTTCTACAGCAATCTACTGAATCTGAGCGTCTATCTGCTATGGTGGAGTGGGGCAGGTGGCTTTCAAAGTCTACAATAGTTGCTTCATTTTGGTCCCCATGAAGCTTTTCTGTGCTTCAAGAGGGAGACAGAATACACCCAGTGCTGCCACAGCCAATGTCCTGAGATAGCCCAGAAAGAAACTCCCCTTGAAGACTGGCCAACACTGAAATGGAGGAGGGTAGCGCTCAAAGCTGCTGGAAGAATAGGCACAAGAGGCCCTGGGCCTGGGTTCTACTGCATGTTCAGGAGGCCAGACAAGGCCGGAGCACTAATAAGGGAAGTCTGAGGGCTGTAGGCCAGGGCCACCGAGACGGGGGGTGCCTTTGACTGTGGGATTTCCTTGCACGAGGAAACAAATCTGAGGGTTGCTCAGCCCTCTGGGGAAGGCAGGATGGGGATGGACGCTGAGCCTTCTGGCGTTCTGTTTGGTTTCTGCACATGGCTTCTTCTTTTATGCACATGACAAGTGTGCCTCATTCAAGGCTAGTCCTCATTTGGTCCTCGGTAACATTGTGTAGACTGAATGCCCATGTTTCCTGGAGGCCTGAGAAGGCAGTGGGAAGATAGCATGGTTATTGTAGGCAGAGGTCCCAGGGTGCCTGGGATGGGGAGACCTCTGTCAGACCTGAATGCACAATCGGGACAGGAATTAGCTGTGCTGAGTAGCATGGCCACTGGAGAAAGCCCCAATCAGGGTCTTCCCCAGGCTGCTGCCTGGGCCCTCTCCTCTCCACTGTCACCTGTTTGTCTCAGGGAGCAAAGAAAGTGCATAGGTCTGGCTGTTCCTAGGAGAAGCTTTTCTGCAGTGGCCACCGGGGCTGGAGTTTCCTCCTAGTTATTTCCTTTAAAACTCTGGGCCTGCAGGGCTGTGGCTCTCTTTGGACCCAGACACTGTTAATGATTAACTTGTGAGCCTCTGGTGCTTGCTGTCCCCTCTCTACTTGCACATGAGCAGCCCTTGTTCTTGAACTGGAGCCAAGGAGTGCTGGGGAAAGGCAGCAGCCTATTCAGGGAATGGAAGCCCAGGCCATCCTTTACCACTGCAGAAAGAGGCCAGGCACGCTCTCCTCAACACAGCTCCACCATTGAGTTTAGTACCCTGGAGACCTAGAGACCCTGCCAGCCTCCAAGAATCTGTGCAGAGGACTCCGGGACCCCCTCCTCTCCACTGTATGAGGGTGCAGGTGTCCTGCCTGGGTGGCTTCCCAGTGGAAGCAGCGGCCCTGCTTTTTGTAACAGCTGCCTGCCCTCTCTGCATTGCCACCCTCTGTCCCCTCTGCTTACTTCAGGGGGTGGGACACTTAGGTGCATGGGGCCCACTGACAGGACAGTCTGCTTTGGGGGCATCCCACACAGGAGGCCTCTCTAGCTGGAATCAGCCTCTCCTATGGCTGGCAGCCTTTGTGTTTTCTCTTTCTCCTGGAGGGTTTCCCTGAGGCCAGCCAGGCCTGGGAGACCTGGGTGTTTCCACTTCCATTGACTGAGGTCACGTGCTGTGTGGCCTAGAGACCTTTCTTGTCTCCTGCAGCTTCCTCCACCTCCCTGTCAGGCCTTTTGGCTGGGTGACAGAGTTCCCCGGGACTTCTGCCCTGGCTCAGCGGCAGGTGTGGGCCCTCTGAGCACATTGTTCCTCTCTCTGTTGTTCGCATCCAGCCCTCCTCACGGCTCCCTCCATGGGTGAATGCGGTGTGGGTGAGGCCGGCAGCTGATGAGAGTGTAATGAATGGCAGGTAAGTACCACAGTGGCTCTGGGGCTGGGCTGGGCTGGGCTGGGCTGGGCTACCCCCTTCTGAGATCCCCTCACACAGCTGCCCCCCTCCTATTCTCCTCTGATAAAGGAAAGCCCTCCCTGAGTATTACCTCACCCTGACTGAACCACCAACCAAAGAGCATACACGGGCTAGACCTAGGCCTAGCTGCTTATATGTAGTTCCTGTGCATCTTGGTCTTCATGTGGATCCCCAACAGATGAAATGGGGGCTATCCCCAAATCTGTTGCCTACTTAAAGAGCTCCACCCAACTGCTAGTGCCTCTCAGGTTGGTCAGAATTTTCCTGCTACTCTTCATCAAAGCCAGTGCCATGAGTGTACACAGCGCGGTTTGTACAAGGCTCCACATCTGGAGGCACTGACAGCCACACCCAGGACAGACAGAGACGTGGTGGGTACTTGGCTTCCCTTTACCAAAGGGACAACCTTATTGAAGGGATTGGTTCCAGCTGTAGATGGAGAAAGCACTTACAGGGAAACAGGAGAGGAGTGAGGGCTCTGATGTCACATCTTTCTGTCTCTTCCGGACAGTGGTCTGAGCCATCATCGCAGTGTGGTTCAGCAGAGATGTGGTATTAACACTCCGCGAGAGCAGTTGCTCCTCTGGGCCTGTAAGAGCGGCGGCTGCTGCTGGCCCATCTGCAGCCATTCTTGTGCTGCTCAGCTGGCCTAGTCAGCCATCCTTTGACGGTTGTCTGGTCAACCATTGTGGCCTCAGCCTTCACAGCTTCCTCCGGCCTCCATCCCAGCCACCACCCTCTGGCCAGCCTCCTTACACCTTGGTTCTTGCTTCTCATATGGACAGAATGCGAATTGCTTTTCCTACCAGAGAAGCTGGGTTTTTTTGCTTGTCATTTTAGCATTGTAGATGCTTGCACAAAGCAGAAGCCAGCTTCAGGCATGGTCTAGTAACTTCCAGAGCACATACTAGATATTTGGATATGAGCCCTGATAATACGTAATACAGCGAGATGTTGGGGGCATTACAGGGTTAAAAGAATCCAGAGTTGTAGTAACACATTTTAGAAGCAAATGTAAACACGGGGCTTACTGTCACTGCCTTTTATTTCCTGGCTCTGAGAATCTGCAGACCTAGTTATCAAAAAGATAGCCACCATCGTGCTTGGGTCCTTATCCTGTGGCCTCAGTCACTGCTCTACCCTATCATCTCTGGGGGCTTGTTTCAATGCGCAATGGCATCTCTTTCTGGGACATGAAGGCTCTTGTCCTGTGCCTTCAAGGCCTGCACCACAATATTGATATTACACTGTAAGGGCCTGAGATAGTATTTTGCTCTCTCCTACCTTTAGGCTCTGAGTGATAATTGTGTATCAACATTTTCAGGACCCATATTTCCATAGTGACTCACTTCTTGGGACCAGAACCACTAGAGTCCCCTTAATCACCAGGTATGAGTTGCTAATGTGCCCTACTATATGGTATCAATATGTTTGGGTACATACATTCGGTACATCCCAGAACCTAGACTCCAACTTTGTGAAAAAGCATTCGCATACTTATGACTAGAAAGGGAACCTATAGTCTAAGATCTAGGTGCCACAAGGATTCTGTAAGCCATAGGGTATAAGACTTCTGTTATGCAGCTGCTCTGAGACCTTGCACTTGAGAACCTAGAATCACCACAGCTGCCTGTGGGCCATGCTAGACCTCAGTTAGGACAAGGAGAACAGGAGGGCCATCAGCTTTTCCACTGAAGATCTCAATGGCCCTGCTGACATATGATATTCACTCTAAACACCTCAGCTGTGGCTATTGAGACTCCTCTTATAATCCTCACTGTCACTGTTTTCAACTGATAAAACAGAACAAAGGCTTCGCCTCTGACCCCCAGAACCAGAGCTGCCACACCCCACCCAATGGCACCATTATGCAAATGAGTGAAACTGACGTCAGTCTCTAATGTTTGGAAGAGGTGACCGTTCCTTCAGACGCGCTCAGACATCAATGTGTAGTCACAAGAAACATGAAAATTCAAGGAATTGTGATATCATTCAGGAGAACCATACTTCTTTAGTTACTGACCCCAAAGAAATGGAAATATATGAATTAACTGAAAGGGTATAAAATAATTATGTTACGAGAGCTCAACAAGAAACAAGAAATATAGGAAGGGGTTCAATGAAATCAGGAAAAAGATACACAGATAGCATGAAAACTTTAACAAAGGATTAGAATTTATAAACAAAACCAAACCCAGAATTAAATAGAATGAATATAGTCTCAATAAAATAGAATATAGTCTATGAATTTTGAGATTGGTTTTTAAAAATTATCTAGTGAGAAGAGAACAAAAAACAAATGAAAAAGTAAAGAAAGCCTGAGACTGATGGGAACCAGAAGTCTCAGCTGAGAGGAATGGAGACAGATGTAGGGTGGCTGAGGATGGAGCAGGGTCTCAGTCCCTGTTCTGGCGCTGGGAGGAGACCCCATGACCACGGCAAGTCTTATCAGAACACATTTATTAGGAGCTTGCTTACAATACAGAGGCTTAGTCAGTGTCTTAGGGTTTCACTGCTGTGAACAGACACCATGACCAAGGCAAGTTTTATAGGGACATTTAATTAGCACTGACTTACAGGTTCAGAGGTTCAGTCCATTATCATCAAGGCAGAACAGAGCAGCATCCAGGCAGGCACGGTGCGGGAGGAGCTGAGAGTTCTACATCTTCATCTGAAAGCCACTAGCAGAATACTGACTTCTGGGCAGCTAGAATGAGGGTCTTATAGCCCACGCCCACAGTGACACACCTACTCCTTCTAATACTGCCACTGTATTGCCACATATGCAAGCCATCGCAGTCAGTTATCGTCACAGTTGGGAGCACGGTGGCAGGCATGGCAGGCATGGTGCTGGAGAATCAGTTGAGAGCAGAGAGAGACACTGGGCTTGGCATGGGCTTCTGAAAACGCAGAGCCCATCCTCAGTGGCACACCTCCTCCTAATCTTCCCAGTCCTTTCAGTTAACACCATCCGTGGTGACTAAGCATTCAAATATATGAACCCACAGGGGCCATTCTTATCCCAACCACCACAGGCAGAAAGCTCATGAGAATGATTGAGAACTTCCCAGAAATCCAGGAAAGCTACAGATGGAGTTCAAAGGCTCAAATAGCTGTAACTCAAAGAGCTATTGCACTAAAACACATTATAATCAAATTGTAACAGTCAAGAATAAAGAGAATTTTGAAAGTAACAAAAGAAAAGTAGTGTGTCACAATCAAGAGAATACTCATTAGGATAAGTGCATTTCTCAGCAAAACCCCATCTGGTCAGGAGAGAATGGAGGGACAGAGTCCAAGTGCAGAAAACAACATCTACAACAAACACCTTTCAAGCAACAGTAGCTTTTATCTGGCAGAGTTTTCTCTCAGAGGTTAAGGGAGATACTGATTTTCTCCAATGCTGAGGGAGTTTGTCCTCAGTAGTCCTCTGTGAGAAAGTACTAAATGGCAGCTTCCATGATAACACAGCAATACTGACAGCTAACAAAACAGCTGATGATGTGACACGTACTGATGAGGGCAAATCTAAACCCAAGTTTAGAATAAAACTGCAGTGATGATGAATAAATATTTTAAAAGGCAAATGTTAAGAGACCAAAGTAGAGAGAATGGAAGCTTACTTGTTAACTGGAAGCAGACAGTCCATGGTGTAGCATCTGTGAGCATATCCTCTGTGATTGGCATGGTGCATGGATGCGCCTGCTTTGGGCCCCACTCCAGACCTGAAAGCAAACTTTTACCCATGCTCTATAAACAAACCTAATAAACTCGTTAACTGATCAAAAAGGGATCAAAATATTAAAACTCACTGGGATGGTTTTAGCTAATTCTGTCAACTTGATAGAACCTAGAATCACCTAGTAGATGATCTATGGAAATACCTGTGGGGAGTGTCTTAGTTATGTTAATTGACATGAGAAAAACATCTTAATTGTGGGAAGGATCATTCCCTGGACAGGGTTCCTGGATTGCATAAAATGGAGAATATATGATGACTACTGTCATGTATTTGTCTCTTTCAACTTCTTAACCAAAGATGCAATGTGACCAGCTTCTTTAAGCTACAGACACGGTGACTACCTGTAGTGATGACACTATCTTAGTTAGAGTTTTACTGCTGGGAACAGACACCATGACCAAGGCAAATCTTACAAAGGACAACATTTAATAGGACCTAACTTACAGGTTCAGAGGTTCAGTCCATTATCGTCAAGGTGTGAACACAGCAGCATTCAGGCAGACATGGTACAGGAGGAGCTGAGAGTTCTACACCTTCATCTGAAGGCTGCTAACAGAATATTCCCTTCCAGGCAGTTAAGATGAGGCTCTTATAGCTCACACCCACAGTGACACACCTTCTCCAACAAGGCCATACCTTCTAATAGTGCCACTCCCTGGACTAAGCATATAAATACCATCACAGACAGTGACCAGGACCTGAGAGCCAATGTAACCCTTCTTCCTCTGACTTCCTATAGTGATGGACGGTGACCTGGACCTGAGAGTCAATGTAACCACTCCTCCCTTAAGTTGCTTTTGTCAGGGATTTTAATCTCAGTAGCAGAGAAAGGTAGCTATACTATACTAATTGATTTTTCTATTACCGTTACAAAGCATCATGCCAAGGAAACTTATGTAAGAAAGAGTTTATTTAGGCTCATGGTTCTAATAGGGTAGAATCCTTGATGGCAGAACAGAGGAGCAGGTATCAGACATGGTAGCTGGAACAGAAGCTGAGGGCTCATACTGTGAACTGCAAGCACAAAGCAGAGAGAGCAAATTGTCAATGATGCTTGACTTTGAAAGCTCAAAGCTTTCCCTGAGTGACAGACTTCCCTCAGCAAAGCCACACCTGAACTTCCCCAGACAGAACTGGAGACTGAGTGTTCAGACGACACCTGCACTCAAGGGGCCTCATTCAAGCCACCGTATCTATACACTATAACACTTTATACTTTCAAAATTGTGACTTCAGAAGTATTAAATGTTTGGGACAAACAAAGGTATAAACTTCATATGTGATTGAAAAAAACTTCTTAGTTGGAAATAGGTTTAGTTTTAAAATGTTTTAACAGTTCTCACAATAACCATGAAAGATTAAAAAGCAACCAGAAAAGATATATAGGAAATACTTAAAAGACATAGGGCAAAGACTTCAAATATATTAGTATACTATATTTGGAGAGAGAGAGAGAGAGAGAGAGAGAGAGAGAGAGAGAGAGAGAGAGAGAGCACAAAATAGCCAGAAAATAATGTGATTTCAGTAGTAAGCCCTTACCTATCAAGTCATTAGACGTTAACCCAGATGGATTAAGTTTTCCTACCACAAGAGTCCCTGTATGGGTAAGAACACATATCTAACTCTATGCTGCCTACAAGAAACTCACCCAACTTCTAAGACAGGGGCAGCCTGGAAATGAAAGGGTGGAAAAAACATTCCTTACGAATAGTAACCAAGAGAGAAATGAAAAAATTATTTAGTAATAAAAGAGTAAATTCATACAAATATGACAATAATAAATATTTATATACTAAACTTCAGAGTACCTAAATATTAAAGTCATATTGACTTCAATATTGACATAATTGAAAGGAAACATAATAATAATAATGATGATGATGATAACAACAGCAACAATAATAATAGAATTTAATATTCTTCTTTCAACAGGAGATAAATCAAGATAGAAAGGAGAGAATCGATTTTAATGACATTAGACCAAATGGCCTCAGCACTTGTACAAAAGATACTGTCAAACAGCAGCAGAAAACACCTTCTTCTCAAATACACACAGGTTGTAACATAACCTATGCAATACATCTCAACACAAAGTACTATAAAATGTTACACAGTTTTATGTTCATGATTGGATAGTGTAGAAACAAAATGTACAGATTCCTAGAACATCCAACTCATGAAATCAAAGGCAGGAAGAAACAGAAAAATCGAATATACTACCAGGAAGTAATCAGAGAAGCTGAGCCAGAAACCAAATACCTCACAGCAAAGAAAATCCAGGGAGCTGACCGATTTATAGGTGATTTTGACTGAACACTCTGAGAAGAATGAACATTAATCATTCATTAAGCTCTTTAAAATATGGAAGAAGGAATACTAAGTTCATTTTACAGAGCTAGCATGACCCAGCAGCAAAGCAGACAAGGACAGCAGGGCAAAGAGAACTACAAGCAAAGCGGAGACAAAGTTACCACATAAAATAGAAAGTGGAATCCAATGGAGATAAAAAGGATAACACACTATGATAAAGTGGGATTTGTCCTTGGAATGCAAGGATGGTTCAACTTTCATTAATAAACCATATGATAAACTCAACAGAAGTAGAAAAAGCATCTGACAAAATTCAACATCCTTTTAGGGTAAACACTGACGTGTAATAGAAATATATCTCAATGCAAGAAAGGAAATGCATAGCCCTCAGACATCCTAACAGGCCATTCTTCTGTAAGTACTTTTGATGAATCTCCATGCTCACGTTATGATGGTTGGCTGATTTCCGTTCCTGCAATGGTGCGTGTGTGTCTCCACATCCTGCTGTCCTTGCCAGCCTTTGATTGTTTCCTTTCTCGAGGACTTGGCTGAGCCGAGGTGGAATCTCAAAGGTTTGATTGTCATTTCTTCTGTGGCTGAAGACAGTGAGCAATTTTTGGATGTATTTCTTGACCATTTGTACTTATGATAACTGTTCATTTGCCAAAAACTTATTATATGTAAGTGTGAAAATGTCATGAAGCCACTTTTGCATAGTTAATATACATTAATAAAACAGTTTAACAAGGCTGTTACTACTCAAGGTGATCTGCAGATTCAACACAATCTCTTTTAAAATACCGCTAAAATTTTTCACAGAAATGAAAGAAAAAAATCCTAAAATTCATAAAGAACCACAAGATACCTGTAAGAGCCAAAGCTTTTCTGAACAGGAAAAGCATAGCTGGTTACATTGCATGTTCTGATTTTAAACTACATCACAAAGCTATAGTAACCAGAGCAGCATGGCACAGCGCAAGGACTGAGGTGCATGTTCTCTGTCTTAGAACAGAGAGTTCAGGATAAACCAATGGCTACATGACTATTGCTAAGAAGACTCAAGGAGCAGGTAGGCTCTGGAAAACAGTGATGGGAAAGGTCTGTACCCATGCATAAGAAGGAACTTAGATCCCTATTTTATACTGTACTCACATGCTAACTCATGCCAGGCTCGGCAGAGTGACTGGAGAGGCTGAGGCAGGCAGGGGGAGCACGAATTTAAGACCCACCTGGGATGTAGCTCAGCCACAGAGTGTTTGCCCAGCAGGTACAAGACTTGGTTCAGTCCCCACACAAAACCAACTCAAAGTGAGTGGGAGGATGACATATAACAGCTCAAGTCACAGAACTAGAGGAAATAAGGGGTGAGTCTCCCTACACCGGTCCTGGGGACTTTATGAATACAACTCCCAAAACACAGGTAACAAGAATGAAGACAGGTAGTTGTTGCTACATCAGACTTCCACATAACAAAGGGAACCTGTACAAGTCAGTGGCAAGGTGGTGCTCAACTGAAGAGGGCAGAGACCCAAGTAGATTAATACGTGGAATGTCTATAGCCTATGCTAAAGCACACAGCAGAAACTCTCAGGAAGACCTCAAGTGAGAGGCCAAGTGAGGGAGGAGATACTTGCCTCTGTTGGAGGGACTGGAAGCTGTTGTAGCCAGTATAGGAAGGAGTGTATGCATTCATTCAAAACTAAAAAAGAGAAATACAGTATCCTAGAATCTAAGTGTGCTGGAAGGAGTTGGACTCAGTATTCTGAAGAGAAATCCTACAAGTCTCATTTACAGTAGCCCAGAGATGTAAACAGCCTGAGTGTTTGGATGGATGGAGAGGAGAAGGGATGTGAAAGTGTATCTAATCATATTTATTTGCCTATAAAAAGAACATTTTGCCATTTTGAATAAGAAGGCCAGACCAGACACAGGAAATCAATGGCTGCATGGTTCCACCCGTACTGGAACCCAACACAGTGGGATTCACAGAAGCAGAGTGACAAGCAGGCTGCCAGGGATGGGGGATTGGTAGAAGGGACAGGATTTTGCTCCAAGGATAAATTTCGGTCTGGAGAAAGTTATGGATTATCGATATCCAATAGGTTAAATTTATCTCAACATAGTTTTTGAATGTTACAATAAATTTAGTTGTTTTCTTAATTTATTTTTGAATAGTTTTAGATAGTTTCATGGCTTTACAGATGTTGATTAATTTTTAGAGAGGGGGTTCCTCTATGTAGCAGTTCCAGCTGACTTGGAACTGGCTTTGGAGACTAGGATGGCCTCAAATTTACAGAGATCTGTCTGCTTCTGCCCCAGAGGACTAGCAGTGTGTGCCAACACACCTGGCTACATGTTGATTTTGTATCTTGCAATTTTCTGTTTTTTTTCTTATTAGTTCTAGCAGCTGTTTTTATAGAGCCTTTAGATCTATTATATATGTGAAAAATTATATCTATGCATATATATTTGAAGAATATATATATTGATTTGAAGAAGAAAAAAAAAGAAAAAAATGAGACAGTCTCTTATCTTTTCCAATATAGATGACTCGTTAGAAAGATTTTGTGTCAAGGACATTGGAGGCCAGGCTGCCCCTTGAACACTTTTGGTTTGGCCTTCCAAGAGCCGGGAACACAGGGCAGTCGGACTTAGCTTGGAGTGTGTCTGTGGTTTATTTTTTCTTGTCTAATTGCTTTGGGTAAGACTTCTAGTGCCATGCCTAGCAGAAGAGAGGCTGGGTGTCTTGTCCCAGTCCTGATCTTTGAGGAAAGGTCTTTGACTTATCAGTACTAAGCATGATGTTAGCTCCTGGCTTGTCATGGGTGTGTTACCATACACACAGAGTGATAACTGTACAGAGTGCTCATGTTAACTGTAGTGTCACTTCAGTGTGTGCATGCATTATCAAAATGTCTTATCATAGCTACCTTAATTATGTAGCTTTGATTTGTCAATTATTCCTTGATAAGGCTAAAAAAACTAAAAAAAAAACCCTCCTAAATTTATATATCCTATGTAAATTTTAGTTGCAACATGGGACTCATCTAAATTTATATATTTACCATATTGCCCCTGAAAATGACCTTCCTTGGGCAAGTCCTGCTAAGGAACAGTTTGCACATAGTTTGTTGGCTCTCATGGATCTCCCGGCTTGCAGGTCTCTGTGACTCACATGGCCATCTTTCTTTCATGTGAAGGTACACAGAGTCTTACCCAGATGCCCAACACCTGCTCGGGTAGCTGACCAAGGCATGCCTTCAGCATGATTTGCAAAGTGTGGACAGAGACAGGTGTCTCTTATGCACACAGCAAGGATTGTGCCACTCTAGCCACATGAACTCCCCTTCACACAGAGTCTGTGACAAAGAGAAGACAATGATCCATCCCTGTTGCTGGTACTTTCTGCTTGCTGCCCCCTGCTGGGCGGAGGTCCCTCATGAGTGTTTATGGAGTTCTCAGAAGGACCATTCTGTGACAGGTCTCCCTGTGTTCCAGTAAGAAGCCCCACATGAACACACTTAGGCACCGACTCAACAACGGCTCAGAGATGCTTAACACTAGTTTATGCCTTCGGGGAGCAGTCCAGTTTGCTCTCAAATGCTCCAGTTATAGAAGGGTGTGCGCATGTGATGCTCCTGATCAGGAATTATACTATTCCAGGGTCAATCCCACAGGAAAGCAAGAAGACGATCAGCTGGAAGAAGCTATGGAAACCTCCGTGGCTTACATTAGCACTGTCCAATATGTCTACCTGGATAGTTACCGCAGGGATGGTCGTTCCCACCTCAGTGGCCATCAGCAGAGACTGCACTGTGCTACCTGAGGAAGATTTGCAGCCCCTTGGGCCCTCTGCTGTCTGCCAAGCGAGGATGAGAATCTCTTCCTGCTGTAGTGTTTGTGATGGGCTTCCTAGCATTTGGCAGTGATGCATCATACCATAGCTTGTGCACTGAGTGTGCTAATTTCAAAAACTAGGATTCCCTCAAGTGTACCAACATATCTATTCTTTGGTCAGAATCAAACCCACAAATATTCAGGAACTTTCTCCTTACAGTGTCACTCAAAGTCTAACAGTACTCTTGGGAACTTGTGTGAAATGTTGACTCTTGACACCTCCTGGTCCTGTTGCCTTACTATGTGCACTGTGTACCATGAGATGGGAAGTAACAGCACATAGGAGGGCAAGGGGGGCTTTCTGCCATTGATTTGGCTTCCATTTTGGCTGTTCCTGTTTTTGAGGTCATGTGTGTGGAAGGGCAGACAGCAGCTCCAACGTACAGAAGAGGCATTTCTTCCCCTGCTGTATGTGATCAGGACCACCAGGATGTGCGAACATTGAGGGAACTGGAGCAAACAGTGGAAAACGAGCTGCCTCCCAAATGCTCTGTGACTTCTGGCATGTGTGAGCCTGAACTTGTGTTGGTGTGTGCACATGTGAACATATATGTATGAATGAGCATATCCATTAATATACATTCACGTAAATGTGCACATGCGGGACTAGGTATGTGTGAGTGTACACATAACTGAACATGTTCATGTGCATGTTTGAGTATTTAAGCATATGTGTATGCACATGTGATTATAAACATATATGAGTGTAGGCTGTGAGTGTGAACTAGTATGTCCACAACACATATGTCACCATATGTGTTATCTATCCATCTATTGTCTATCTTCTATCATCTATCTATCTCTCTATCTCTCTATCTCTCTATCTCTCTATCTATCTATCTATCTGTCTATCTATCTATCTATCTATCTATCTATCTATCTATCTATCTATCTATCATCTATCTATCTAGTATTCACTTACCTACCTACCTATCTCATCTACCTGTCATCTCTATGTTCATCTTGGTCCATCTCTGTCTGCATTGCAACTTCCTTCTACTCCAAGCAGCAGGATCCCTGACCTCTTGTCATCACTGCCTGAAGGTTCGGTCTCACTGGATGCTTCCTGGGATGTCATCTCTGCTGTTGATTCTGTGTAGGCTCCTTCTTCTATCCCTGCCTATGCTTCCTCAGGGGGAGTTTGGGGCTGCTCACATGGTCTGGTCCCTGGGTTATCAATGGCTTTGGTGAGTACCCATAAATCATTGTCAGATGAACAACATAGGTTGAGCCCTGCTCAAGACAGCAGTAGGACTGCATGCAGGTGGCTCCTGGAAGCCTCTGAGTGTCAGGAAAGTGTCTGGCTCTAGGACAGACACTTCAAAGCACTGCAGCTTTGAAGCTTCTATTTTTAGACAGCTCCCTGCAGGGAGGTCTCAAATGGCTAGCTCTTCAGACAGCAGCAGAGGGTCCCAGCTACTGAGATCCCAAGCACCCTGGGCACTGCTCTGTGTATGGAGATGGCACACTGGATTCAGGGCCGCCCACACCAGACAAATGAAAAGAATCCGGGAAGAGAAGAGCATGCTTGGAATGACCTCATCCTGCTGTGGGGAGAAAGCTGACGTCTGCTCTTATTTGCAGTCATTTTCCCTCTTTCCTGCAGAACAACCCCTGCTGCTGGGAGAGGACTTGGCAGGCTGCCCCACCTTGGGCTCGCCAAGGCCGTGTTCCATCACTAAGTGTTGCTCAGAGCCCACCGAGGGACAGCTGGGGAGGGGTTTCCCAAGGGTGAGTCTAGTGGGCACCAGGCACCTCTTGAAATGCCTGGCCCAGCTGTGACTCTGAATAAGGAGGCAGTGTCTGGTTAGAGCAGCAGAGGTTGCTTCCCAAGTTCCTTGTAGCAGCAGCAGCGAGCTGGCCCTTGGCCAGCCTGGGAAAGGCTCTCAGGAATCTCCACTAGGTTAGGCTCTGTAGATGAGCCTGCATCGTGGTCTCCTCTGGAGCCAGTACACCTCAGCATGGAACTCAAGTGTGGGTAGAGCAGAGATGGCAGGAGAGGCCTGAGGCCAGCCCAGTGAGCATGTCAGAGCTCTAGGGTTTAGGTGCAGGACATAGGACTGGCTCTTCTGACTAGGAGGGGCAGACAGGAGCCACTGTAAGTAGGGACCTTCCAGAATCCCAGAAGCCTTTTGAGGTCGCAGGGTGAATTGCATGTGGCAGTTCTCTGGGGAATCACTCCAGGTTCCCCTACTGGTCAGCCTCCTACACTGGCCCTCTCCATGCTGTTGCAGCTCCTTAGCCATGACTTTGGCCACTCCTGTGTGTGGCTTTGGCCCAAGGCACCAGTGAAAGAGGCTGCAACTACCCGGCTTCCCAGACGTCACCATCACCAGCAGCTTTCTCCAGGTACCGAGGTTGCAACTTTTCTCAGCCCAGGGGAAAGGTGTTCCCTTCACTCACCAACCTGCTTCTCTCCAAAATAGGTGTGTATGGGGCCATTTCATATTTTACCTGCTTAAGTTTATGAGTTTTTAAGGAAAGTCGATTATCAATTACCCATTTGACTGCTAGACCTGGATATAGTTAAGATGTGGGGCTCATCGGTAAGAGACATTTTTTCCCCACATGCTTGCAACTGTATGCTTCACCTTCATCCACAATCTCTTTAAACGCAAAACAAAAACAAAAACAAAAACAAGCAAATAAAACCCTGCTGCTGTAAAGCTGTAAAGCTGGAAGAAAGCTTACGGAACATTCTAATGTGGCACCTGCTGTGAGTCTGGGAGAACTCACTCTGCCTGCTGCTGCTGCTGCCACTGCTGCTGCTGCTGGTGCTGCTGCTGCTGCTGCTGCCGCCGCCGCCGCTCAGTTTCAGCAGTATTGATTTTATTACTCATATTTTATAAATGAGAAGCTATTCTTGAAGACTGCATACACTCACTTTGTTGTGCTGTTGTCTCGGCCCAGCACAAGCCTTGCCTTGATCCATGCCCATTGATTATCGGGCCCGTCGTTGCTGCACTGCAGGCAGTGCCTTTGACTGCCAGACTACAGACTTTCTGTTTGCACTTAGAAAGTCCAGTGCAAACTTGAACTTGAATGTGACTTGTGATGAGAGCATGTAGATGATGTTGCATGTCTCTGGAGACCCTGGGCTTCCCAGCCTTTGGCTATGGCTTGCTTGAGGCTCTGCCTGCTCTGGGGACCATCTCTGACCTTGGAGCCTTTGCCATAGCCATATGTAATGGAGGGTTCTCTAGCCTCCCTGTCAGTACCTCCATCTGCAGTGCCAGTGAGGCACAGGGATGTAAGGTTGATGTTTACCAGGACAGGGATGCATTGCTCTGTGACTGTCCAACCCTACAGGACTTTCCACATCTTTGACTTTAGAAAATACAGGAGAATCCAGAGGGAGAGGAGATGTGACTAAGAACAACCTGCTACTTTCTCAGTAGCTTCCTCAGCGATGCACTGGGTGTCTGGCCATTGGGCCACATAGGAGAGACTGTAGCCTTGTTCCTGCCGTCACCGTGGGCTGTCCTGACTGCTCACATCCATGGCTCTCATCTCCCACGCTGTGCCCAGGGCCCCCGGCCATTCAATAGGGAAACTCCTTAGTTGAAAAGTTACAGGGCTTGTAAACATGCATCAGGGCAGGCACACAGGACCTTGGTCCTCACTCCAACCCTCCTCTGTCGTCCTGCGGTTTAAGCTCTGACCGCAGTTGTCACCTGCTGATGACTAAGGACTTTCTGAGAGCAGGTCTACAGCTGACCCCTGCTTCTCCCAACAGAAAGTCAGACTGATGTTTTCTGACGCCCATCTTGACTATCCCTAGTGCCCCTCTTACCCAAGTCAGTTTTTCTCACTATCAGGGAGGGATCTTGGGCCTCTGAGCTGACACTGTCAGTGGTGTGTCTGTCTGCTTCCATCCATAAGGGATCTGTTCTAAGAGAGCAGGTCTTATGGGCTACGAGCCCTAGATTCCTCCAACCCAGGGAGATGCTAAGCAGCCTAGACAACTGAGACCAGGTCTTAAAATGATAGTGATTGAGAAAGAAACTTGACATTGACCTCTGACCTCCACATCCACTCCCACAAGTATGCATGCACACATGTAGACTGAATATGCACCCCCTCACACCCACACTCACATGTACACATGCATACGTGTAGATGTGAACATCCACCCTGATACCTAAAGGTGTTTCTTGGGAGGAAACGGATTAAGGAGTACTATATGGAAATTGAAAGACCTCCAAGGAGACACAAATTTCCAAGGAACAGACTCAGCCACGGAACAAGTTCTAGACATACATGTTCCTGGGACTTCAGAATACTAAGAATAGAATAAAACACTGGGGAATTTGCCAGAGACAAATTGGGCCACCCCAAATGGATGGATTCAGAGCAGCACCAACATTTTCATGTGTATCACACCAACGACAAAGACAGCATGGACTTGGAGAGAAGGAGGGCCCTTTTATATGCTCTGTGGTCCTCTGTGTCCAAGGGTTCTTTTCTGGGAAACAAGAAAAACAAGCTAGAGAGACTAAGCTGGAAAAATGCAGTCCAGTCAGAACAAGAAGCCAGAGGACCTTGAGAAGATCTTGTGCAACCAAACTGGATCTTGACACAGACTGAAAGAGAAGAAAGCAAAGGTGTAGAAGAGAAATGCCCTTTCTCTAATAAAGAAAAAAGCCTGATTGTAGGAGAACTTGGAAGCTACAGATACTCTGTTCTGAAGTGTACGTATTGCCCTCCTCATAGGAACCAGGGCCATGGGGAGTCGACCTGGAAATCCCAGGACTTTGCTGCGTGCTCCCTCTGACTCTACCCTCTGTGCTGTCATCCTCGGCATAGAGCTTTTGGGTTTCCAATCTGTCATCTCATGACTCTTCTAGGCATAATGTAGGTTTTCTCAGTGTAGGTGGAAGGTCTCTCCATTTATCCTGAAGGAAGAGCATTTCCATAAGTCACGTCTCACTGCAAGGCAGGAGTGCCAGGAAGGAGACAAAATAGCCAGGAGTGGTGTCAGCCAGATGTTCCCAACTTTGTAAAACTTAAAAGAAATGAATGTTAAGGTCACAAGTAGGGGCTCATTTCCAGTTGTCAGGGGCAGTGTCTGGGTCTCTGTGGCCTCAAAACACTTTCTAGGTGATCCTACATACTGGATTTGAGATCCTCTGACTAGGATTCATGGTTTATCTTCTGAGGCTGGGCATATTGTCCCAAATCACTGTCCTATTTAGTCAGAAAGAGAAGGCATGGCGATGGGCAGGACCAAGAACACCTGGAGAAGTAGATATGGCATAAAAACGCCTTGGGAGAACAGCAGAGAGGATGGACTGAACACTGGTGGGGGCATAAGACGAGGCTCACTCATCCTTAGTGCAGGCAGAGCACTCCCAAGAAGGGCAGAAGACTTTTAGCCAGGGACCCAGGGCCAGGCCCTAACAGTGACCTCTTTATATACCTACAATAACATAAGTATAAGTATATTCGTTATTTAAAAGCACTACTTTTCTTCTAAAATCAGCCAATCTAGGAGAAAAGCCCAGAATGCCTGACTATGGCTCCAAGATAGAAATGCCAAAGTTGTTATTCCTGACAATGTAGATTAATGCTAATTGATGAGAGTTGGGGGTAAAGGAGGGGGGCAGACAGATTTGCCACCTCCATGAGCTTCAGATCTGGAAGTCAAGGGCTTCCTTCCTAGTGAAGGAACAGTTGGCAAAGGTGGGTACCAAACCACAATAGCCCCTTGTCACTCATTGTTTGTACCGCTGGAAGACTGTGCCCCAGGACTTGGCTACTTGTATTTAAATGGCCATTGACTTTGGAATTGCTTTTCATTTATTGGCAGCTAAGGATCCTAGATCCTTAGCTCCTAGTTTCTTGCTAGCCCTCAGAGCACAGGTTTGCTGTCCAATTCTTCATCAAGATTCATTTAAAATTTTCTTAAATTAATTGGTTTGTGTTATGTGTGTTTTGTCTGTCTGTCTGTCTGTCTATCTGCCTGCCTGCCTGCCTACCATATTTGTATACTTCCAGAAGAGGTGGGGAGAGGGCTTTGGATCACGATGGTTGTGACGCATCATGGGTCCTCTGGAAGAGCTGCCAGTACTAATAACCATTGAGCCATCTTTCCAGCCCCTAAGATTTATTTTGCTGGTTACAATCTGCTTCCTGGTCCCTAGTCACACTGGGTTTACATCTTGGTCACATGACTAACTAGCATCCTCTGTGTGAGGGAGTAGGTTCCTGGGGTGCTGAGGATACCCCAAAAATAAGAGTGTGCCTTCTACAGCTCCCACTGGCCACCAAGTAAAGGGCAAAAGGATTAGAGGCTGTCTTTATCAACAGAGTAAATGAGGTTGGATGTGAGACTTTGTTGACAGGAAGGCATGAGGGCTGGGTGCTGGGTGAGGTTTTCCCAGGGCTCAGGATCTGCTGGGTGGGTCTCTTACCTGCAAAGGGTGCTTTGTGCTCTCTTCTGGGGTGGGTCAGCAGCTCAGTGCCCCAGGCCTAGCCTCCCTTCAGGGCTTAGCACTAACCCAGTTTATAAATATTACATGGAACTGCTCATGCACAGCTGGGGAGAATGACCCCATTGTAGGCTATGCGGGCCTCACATTCATTAACTGGGTCCTGGGTCCTGGCACGGCCACCTGAGGGCTATGATCTTATCAGGACAGGCTGAGCTCATGGACTGGTAGCAAGACAGAGGGGTGGGACAAGTTATCAGCTGGTGTGGGTGGCAGCAGGTTTTCTGAGGTTCACCAGGGCCAGGACACACCTTGGGGAGGGATCTTAGGAACTCATTGCCCATGCTGCAAGTGGTCCATTTTCTAGGAGGGGTGGGTTGTGGGGCAGGGATACCTGCCTTCCCAGAACAGAATATCCTTCGGCCCCCTCCTTTCATTGCAAGAACTCTGAGAGAACATTCTCTCTCTCTCTCTCTCTCTCTCTCTCTCTCTCTCTCTCTCCACATGTGCACATGTGTGTGTGTGAATGCAAGTCTAGGTGGAAACCAGAGGACAACCTTGGCTATTGCTACTTGGGTACTGCCCCCTCCCTTTTTGAGACTGAGTCTTCCATAGGCCTAGAGCTTGCCAAGACCGTTAGGCTATCCAGTCAGTGAGTCCTAGAAATCTGCTTGTCTCTGCTTCTCTAGTGCTGGAATTACATACACACCTCATCATGCCTGGCTTTCTACAAGCATTTCAAGACTAGAACATAGGTTCTCTTCACCCCAACATTTGTCTTTTTTTATTGTATGAAAATATTTATTTATTTAATTTTTATTTATTTTTTTATTTTCTATATTCTTTGTTTACATTCCAAATGCCTTCCCCTTTCCCAGTTCACCCCTCCTCATAAGTCCCATAAGCCCTCTTCCCTCTGCCTATTCTCCAATCACCCCCCTCCCACTTCTCTGTCCTGGTACTCCCCTACAATGCTGGATCAAGCCTTTCCAGGACCAGGGCCCTCTCCTTCCTTTTTCTTGGGAATCATTTGATATGTTGTGTCTTGAGTATTCAGAGCTTCGGGGCTAATATCCACTTATCAGTGACTGCATTCTATGTGTATTCTTGATATTTTCCATTTCCAAACATTTGCCTAAACATGTCATAAATTCATTGTTTATAATTGCTGAGTAGTATTCCATTGTGTAAATATACCACATTTTCTGTATCCATTCCTCCATTGAGGGATATCTGGGTTCTTTCCAGCTTCTGGCTATTATAAATAAGGCTGCTATGAACATAGTGGAACATGTGTCCTAATTAACATTTGTAGTCTTTTTTTTTAAACCAAAGAGTCATACCAGGGGTGGTAGGCATATGCATTTATTGTTTTTTAAAGATTTATTTGTTTATTATATGTAAGTACACTGTAGCTTTCTCCAGACATCCCAGAAGAGGGTGTCAGATCTCGTTACGGATGGTTGTGAGCCACCATGTGGTTTCTGGGATTTGAACTCAGAACCTTCGGAAGAACAGTCAGTGCTCTTTAACCGCTGAGCCACCTCTCCAGCCCACCATTTATAGTCTTAACACAAGATATGGAGTGCTCTCTGGTTGGTATCTGAGGGCAATCATGGCTTTTTCTTTTACTGTTCTGGTTAGTTTCTTGTCAACTACATAGAGTCACCAGTGAAGAGGGAACTTCAGCTGAGAAATTGCATCTACCAGTTTAGCCTACAGGCATGTCTATGGAGCATTTTTCTCGTTTAATCACGTGGGAGGGCCCAGCCCACTGAGGGTGAGGCGTCCCCCAGCCAGGTGGTCCTAGGCTGTGTAAGAAAGCAGGCCGAGCAAGCCAGGGAGAGCAAGCCAGTAAGCAGTATTCCTCCACAGTTGCTGCTTCAGTTCTTGTGTCTAGGTTCCAGTGTGAATCCTGCCCTGCCCTCCCTTCAGGACAGCGTGAGGGCTGTAGGGCATTGCCTTGATTAATGATTGATGTGGGAGGGGCCAGCTTACACTGGGCAGTATCATTTCTGGGTTGGTGGTCATGGGTGCTATAAGACGGTAAACTGAAAAACCATGCGGAGAAAGCCAGTAAGCAGCATCCTTCCGTGGCCTCTGCGTCAGTTACTCTCTGCAAGCTCCTGCCTTAGTTGGATTCCTGCTCTGACTTCCTCAGTGATAGACTGGTACTTGGAAGTATAATATGAAATAATTCCTTACCTCTCCCAGTTAGTTTTTATTCTTCTCTTACCCTAACTAGGTAAGGCACCCTATCCTGGGGCATTGTCTTGATTGGTGATTGAGTTGGGAAAGCCCAGCCCACTGTGTGTGGCACTGTTCCTGGGCAGGCAGGCCTGGTCTGTTAGGTCAGAATGAGCTGACAATAAGCCAGAGACCTAGCCAGTAAGCAGTGTTCCACCACGGCTTCTCTACAGGTTCTCGCATTGAGCTCCTGCCTTGACTTCCCTTAACGGTAGACTGTTCAGACTACCCCCTGGGTTTGGGTCACAGTGTTTATCGCAGTAGCAGAATTGAACTAGAAAACCTCATGTCCTCTCAGTGTTGTTGTTCCTTTGTGTGTCTGTGTCTTGATGTCATCTTATTAGGAAGCAGTCAGATTGGTTAGGTTTACTTTAATGATTTTGTTTTTACTTAGTTACATCTTGAAAGACCCTTCCTCCCAGTACAGCCATATTCTGAGGTTCTTTTGGCTGGGAATTCAATATAGGCTGTTGAGGGCCACAATACAGTGTGTAATACACCCCCCCCCAATAAATGGTGTGGGGTCTGGGGAGATGGCTCAGTTGGTAAGGCGCTTTCTGCAGTCACACCAGGACTTGAGTTTATTGTGTAGAACCTATGGGACAAAGCCATGAGCATGGTGAATGTTAGTGACAGGAGGATCCCTGATCAGCTAGAGGCTCTGCTAGAGGCCTTGCCTCAAAAAAGAAGGTGGGGGTTACTGAGGAAGATGCCTAGTGTTGACTTCTGGCTTTCACACCAACAAACACATACATGCTAATGTAGAAGCACACACACACACACACACACACACACACACACACATACACACATGCGCACGCGTAAATAAAATAGAAACTATTATTTAAAGATGTATTTTTTAAAGAGCCAGATGGACTTAAGTGGCCCGAGGTCCTCACAATTACCAATGCAGCAGTGCTTCTCTATGCCATAGGAAGGAGGCAGGCTCAGAGTACTAATCCTAGTCTGTAAGAAGCCACAGGACTGTGTGTGTGTGTGTGTGTGTGTGTGTGTGTGTGAGAGAGAGAGAGAGAGAGAGACTGCCTGCCACTGTCCTCTTTCCATCCCAGCCACTTAGCTGATGCTGTTGATGGCACTTGCAATCATGGTTTGCCTCGTACTGAAGAGTTCCAAGGCTGAGCCGCACAGTCCCTGGCTTCCTTCCCGCAGCTGTCGCCATCCTGCTGTGCTGGCAGGGTGCATTAGTGTGCTCTGATTTGCCCTCCTTAAGCCATGTACCTCTAGACTACACGCATGGCACCCCACCCTTAGCCACTTGACATGGAGCTCAGGAGTCTTAGGCAGACCACACCCCAGGTAGGAGTCCTCCTCTCTCTAGACCGTCTGAGTTCTGAGGAGCCAGGCTTTTTCAGGGTCATGGCAGACACACCCTGCTCTTAGCTAGCAATTGCATATCGTTTTATTTACAGATTTCCATTTCCCAAGGTGAGAGAATAATGTTATTTTTGTCCTGAAAACTTTAGTCTTCCTATTAATAACAAATGCAGACCCAGGGCTGTTCCGTGCATGGATCGATGGCAGGATATGGCTTGTGCTAAATGTGGGTTTTCTTTACTGATAACACATTCCATTTAGACGAGTTTAACACTGTTTGGCTACAATTGTTCGGAGTATCTGATAAATGACTTGATGTCTTTGAATCCCCCTGGTTCCATCATGCAAAATAGTTGCAGTAATTTTAGCTGAATAAATCTCTCTCTGGCTTTCTGTCTCTAACTCTGCTTCCCTCACCCCTTCCCACGCATGCTTGTGTGTGTGTGTGTGCCTGCACCTACACAGGTGGTGCCCATGGACCAGACGAAGGCATCAGGCGTCCTGTTCTGTTACTCTTTGCTGCATTCCCTTGAGTCAAGGGTCTCTCACTGAACTTGGTGCTTATTGTTTTGCAGCCAGGCTGGCGGACAACAAGTTTCAGAGATCATCCTGTCTGCCTCCCACAGCACTGGGTGGGGATGGCTATGTTCAGTTTTTCTTGTAGTGCCTGGGAATGAAGGCTCAAGCTCTCACCCTCTGAGCCATCTGTATATCCACAAAGAATGAACATTTAGAGGTTGAAAACATGAAGGGCATCTGCTCCCAAGACTTCGTAGCAGAGAGAAAGAGAACCTAGGTGCCCAGGAATCAGAGAGCTCAGCAGGGTCAGCACCAGAGCCGAGGCGTCCTGCTTAAGTTGGGGTCCCTTCTTTGACACCCGACTTCGTAGAGTGCACTGCTGCTGTCCTGTGGCTCCTGGTCCACCATCAGGAGCGCAGCGTTTAAGTCACTGCCTAGAGAGAGATCCTTTGGGTGACCTGGATTTCCTGCACGAGGCTGTCCCAGCAGCTTCCTCATGGTCCTGTTGGTTAACACAGAGTAACCCCTGCTGGCACTGACCCAGCTGTCCGTGCTGTGATCTGTACTGGCATCTCCTCTGTGCACAGGGCTGGAACACATCGACTCTGCTGTTGGATCAAGGGAAAAAAAGAAAGCCACCCTTGAGGAATCTAATTAGACAGTTAAGAAAGTAGCAGCCCCTGTGTGCTGTCCAGCAGGTCTGTCTTTGTGCGGCCCCAGTAGAAAGGACCCTGGAGCAATCTGGAAATCGCACAGCCCAGTGCTGTCACCAGGCAGCGCTGTATCGATCCTGCACTGCTTCTATTGATTTTGAGTCACTCCTGTGATTTGGTCATGTTTTCTTTCCTAACTGTTTGCTGTCTTTTCTGCTATTGTGTGCTATGAAGCAGCCACAGCCGTGTAGCCTCTGCACTGGTTTCCCGGTGCCCTTGTTTGAAAGAGATTATTAAGTGTGGGACATTGGTGGACAGTGTCACATAGATTTTCTAATATTATGTGAGAGTGTAGGGTGTCCACCTCTGACATCAGAGTGGCGTGGGCCAGCGAGGGCTCTGAGGGGACACTTCTGCTGTGATGCGTTTGACCTCCTGCTTCCCACTCTCCTCCCCCACAGGAGCATGTGGAAATTCTTAGGTCGGGGTGCTCAGAGGGAGAGGCAGCATCCTGAGGTCACATTGCTGCATTCGTGAGGGGATCAAAATGGTGCTTGCTGTTTCCGGTCACTGGAGCCCACTATAGCGGCTCCTGTAGGAGTGATGGCGACAGTCACAAGACATCAGAGTGTTAAACTCATAGTCACGGAGGGAACTGTGGGACTTGCACTGCAGGTCCCCAAAGGACATCAAAGAGGCCAGTTAGATGGCTCAGGGGGTAAAGACAAATGACACAAATCTACGCTGGATCCCTGGAACACATGTAATGGAGAGAACTGACCTAACCACGTTATTTTGTAACCTGTACATGTGCACCATGGTGCACGTGAACAAGAGAACATACATGTACACACACACACACACACACACACATTTTAAAAAAGGACATTAAAGGTTTCTAAGAAGCTGTTTAATGCAGTGGTGACATGTTTCTTTTGAATGGTAGGAAGCAGTTAGCAGATATTGGCAGAGCTAGGAGAACAGCTCCTGGTGGCTCACAGGCTCTGGTAGCAAGAACCCTCTGAGAGCTTTCACCTCCAGCACCGCTTCTGTTCCTTACATTTGTATGCAGACAGGAAATGGTTCTCAGGTTCTAACGTGGATTTGCTTGTGCAGCTGATGATGAAACCTGAGTCTGAGAACTGGTATTGTACTTAGAGTCTAAAACTGGGCCTTTTGGGGGCAGGAAGCTTTGGTTTTGCTTTAGTTTGTTAAGATAAAGATAGGTTGCTGGGCAGTGGTGGTGCACGCCTTTAATCCCAGCACTTGGGAGGCAGAGGCAGGTGGATTTCTGAGTTCGAGGCCAGCCTGGTCTACAGAGTGAGTTCCAGGACAGCCAGGGCTACACAGAGAAACCCTGTCTTGAAAAAACCAAAAAAAAAAAAAAAAAAAAAAAAAGGATAAAGATAGGTAGGGAATGATGAAGAAAAGAGAGAAGAAAAAAAGAGGAGGGGAAGAGGAAAGGAATAAGAGAGGAGCAAGACAGAGGGAGGGTGGAACAGAAGGAGGGAGGGAGGAGAGAGGGAGAGAGAGAGAGAGCTCATATCGTCCTCCGTGAGTGTCAGTGAAGATTGACCTGAGAGTTAAAGAGTTAAGGTTAAACCTCCCGCAATTCAGCTGCCACCTGTTCTTGCTTCTCCATGGTTGTTACTTCAGACACAGTGGTGCACATGTATCCTTAACTGTTTTTGTTTTTTGTCTTTCTCTCCTCAAAATGGAGGGCTAATGCTCTCCAGCTTCATCCACTGAAGACAGAGATCATATCTGGTTCAAATGCTGCATTTACCTTAACTAGAGCCTTTGACCTCCACTCCAAGCATCTTGGACAGAGCAACCATGCAACAAAGAAGTCACACTCACTAGGGGACCAAAATGTCTTCTTTAAAAAAAAATGTCTCTGGAAGTCTGTACATCAGCTCTTGTGTCTTACAGAAATGGTCGAGACAGAGTCATGAAAAGTCACAGTGCTCATATTTCTCCAGTACTGTACTGGGAAGAATGAAACTGTGCCAGTTGCTTAAAAGGTTAGGAGGGAGTTGGCTAGAGAGATAGCTCAGCAGCTAAGAGAGCTGACTGCTCTTGGAGAGGACCTTGGTTCTATTCCCAGCACTCACAGGTTAAACCATGAGGCTGTGGAGAAAGAGGAACACTCCTCCACTGCTGGTGGGGCTGTAAGATGGTACAACCACTATGGAAATCAGTCTGGCAGTTCCTCAGAAAACTGGACATGACACTTCCGGAGGACCCTGCTATACCTCTCCTGGCCATATACCCAGAGGATTCCCCGGCATGCAATAAGGACACATGCTCCACTATGTTCATAGCAGCCTTATTTATAAAAGCCAGAAGCTGGAAAGAACCCAGATATCCCTCAATAGAGGAATGGATACAGAAAATGTGGTATATTTATACAATGGAATACTACTCAGCAATTAAAAACAAGGAATTCACGAAATTTTTAGGCAAATGGTTGGAACTGGAAAATATCCTAAGGGAGGTAACCCAATCACAAAAGAATACATATGGAATGCAATCTCTGATAAGTGGATATTAATTAGCCCAGAAGCTCTGAATACTCAAGGCACAATTAGCATAACAAATGACTCCCATGAAGAAGTAAGGAGAGGGCCCTGATCCTGGAAAGGCTTGATCCAGCATTGTAGGGGAATACCAGGACAGAGAAAAAGGAGAGAGGTGATTGGAGAATGGGTGGAGAGAAGAAGGCTTATGGGACCTATGGGGAGGGGGGAACTGAGAAAGGGGGAATCATTTGGGATGTAAACAAAGAATGTAGAAAATTTACAAAAAAGAAAAAAAGCACCCCAAAAGTTTAATAATTAGGAGAAACCAGAAATGCATAAGATTAGAAATAGGAAAGATTTAAGGACGATAGCAATGATGAAAATGCAAAGGTGAGAATGTATACATATTAATAGACATTTGTAGGATTTGGTTAGTCCTTGGGAAAACGAGGACTTTTACAAATATATTGTTCACACACCACCGAAACGCCACACTGTACTCCATAAATATGTGTGATCGCCATGTCAACTTAAAGCACGGAAACTGGGCCTGGGGAGATGGCTCAGCATTAAGGGAGCTTGGTGCTTTAGCAGAAGACCAGAGTTTGATCTCTAAGACAAGAAAACATGGGTTCAGGGCACATGTAATTTTAATGAAACACTCTCTTACATTCCCAGAAAAAAAACTTCACATCATTTAAATATTCAAGTACAACATGAAAAACCATTCCAATTCATTTTGTAAAGCTATCATAATTCTCACATGAATCAAACCAAGGTAGCATGAAAATAGCATCGCTGGGTGAAGATGTAAGTGCTTCAAGCCATAAACAACGCCGGGCAGCTCAACCCAGAAGAACACTGAGCACGCGCCAGGCCTCAGTCCCAGCCAGCAGTCACATCAGATATGAGAAGCTAGTTTAGAACAGACGTGCTCATAGGATGCATCCCAGCAGTAGGAATAACAGCCCACTGTTCATTCTGACAAATTTCCCTTTCCAGAGATTGCCGTTGTGTATTTAATTGTTCATGCTGCTGCAACAGCACAATTTCTTATTTTTCTATTTTTACTATTTATTTACATTCCCGTTGTTGTCCCCCCAATCCCCCTCCCACAGTTCCTTATCCTATTCCTCATTCCCCTTGTCTCTGATAGAGTGCTTCCCCCACCAGACCTTCCCCTTCCCTGGGGCCTCAAGTCTCTGGAGGATTAGGCACATCTTCTCCCACAGGCCAGACCAGGTAGTCCTCTGCTGTGCATGTGCCCGGGGCCTCGGACCAGTCCATGCCTCCTGGTTGGTGGCTCAATGTCTGGGAGCTCCCTGGAGTCTGGGTAAGTTAAGACTGCTGCTCTTCTCCTCTTCAATGTCTTTAATCATTGCCCTAATTCAACCACGGGGTTCCCAACTTCAGTTTAATAGTTTTGTAAGTATCTGCATCTGTCTCAGTCAGCTGCTGGTAGCCCCCTCAGAGGACAGCCACGCTAGGTTTCTGTCTGTAAGCACATCATAGCAACAGAAATAGTGTCAGGCCTTGGTGTTTCCCCATGAGATGGAGCCCAGGTTGGCCTGGTCATTGGATTGCCTTTCCTTCAGTCTCTTTTTGTCCCTGCAGCTCTTTTAAGACAGAAACAGTTCTGTGTCAGAGATTTTGATTGTGGGTTGGTAACCCTGACCCTCTGCTTGAGGCTCTGTCTATATACTGGACGTGGGTTCTTTGAGTTCCTTTCCCCAATGTTGGGCATTTTGGCTAAGGTCACCCTCAGAGTCCTTAAAATCTCTCACCTCCTGGGTCTCTGGAACTTTCTAGAGGCTCCCTGCACCTCCCATTACCCTGATGCTGTGTATTTCCATTCATTCTCTTGGCCCTCTGGACTTCTCTCCTGTCCTGTCCCCCTACACCTGATCCTGTTCCCTCTCCCCCCTCCCCACCCAGGTCCCTCCCTCCCTCTGGCACAATTTCCTATGAGTAGATATGGGTCTGTGTTGCACAGTGAGCCCGTTCTCTCATGCCTGTCTCTCCTCCTTCCCCTTCCTGCTCCTATTGGTTTCCTTCACCTTGGGACAGTTTCATCTTTACTTTCAATCATTTAGACATATTCAATTTTATGGATCTATATAAAATCTAGGAACTACAAATGAGAGAGAAACGTGATGCTTATCTTTCTGAGACTGGCTCAGCCAACTTAATAGATAACCTTCAGCTACATCCATTTTTCTGGCAAACAACATACTTCTTCTTTATAGCTGAAAAATTCCATTGTCTACGCAAACCCCATTTCTAAAAAATCTTTTCCTCTGTTGTTGGTTCTGCAACTGAGCCATTATGACTACTGCAGCAATAAGCATGCAAGTTCAGGAGTCTTTGTTACTGCTGTAGTGGCCGTTGGTGTGCACATGTCCCTGGGACATACTGACTTGAGCCTTTCTGCAAATATTCCGGAGGAGCATACTGGGTATACCAGATCAATTTGAAAATAAAACAATTACTCTTTAACAAATTTGTACATGTATATGATATATTTTGATCATATGTTCACCATCACCCCCTCTTGTGAAACCTTCACCCCTTACTCTTTTCTGACTTCTGTGATCCACTGAGGGATAAAATTAGGCTTGCTTGCATGAACACAGGTAGGGAGGTTTTAGAGTAACCAACACACTGATTTTCACGGTGGCTTGACTGACTACATTTACATTCCCACTAGCACTGTTTAAGAACCCTCCACCCTTTAGGCATAAATGTTTTGCAACCTACTTTAATAAGCATCCATCCTCTCCTCTTGTCTACCACTCACTAGAGGCCGAGGGAGAGAAAAGTCAATAGGATACGGGGGAAGTGGGCCTGTTTAGCAATAGTTCTTTGGGAGCAAGCTTGATCTTCTTTGTCAGTAGCAGACACCAAATCTGACTCAGCAGCTACAGTCCAGTCCTCTCAGCAGGTAGACACCACACACGAACCAGCTGCTGTAGTTCTATCCTAAGAGACCACAAGGCTCATCTACTGGCCTGAGGTCACTGAAGAGGCAAGAGGCTGCAGGAACCTCACAAGCAGTTCTTGGGTGAGTTTCTCTCAATGTGGCATCACCACAAGCAAAGCTCCACAATGCTATGTAGAGCGAACCAAGTTATGCGTGAAGTTATTGAAGGATAGTGAGGCAGGGAAAACCAAACCAATGTTCAGTGCTCAACTCCCACTGTCTGTCTATTTAATAAAGGGGAAATGAAATGAATAGTTTTCAAACAATGAGTCACAGATGGCCAATTAACAGGTGGGGATGTGCAGCCACCCCACCCATCAGGGAAACAGAGTCAAAACTGGACTGAGAGTCCACCTTGCCCCAGTCAGAACAGCAGTCCCTAAGAAAATAAATAATAACAAGTGTTGGTGAACATGTGGACAGAAGGGAATTCTCAAAAAAAAAAAGGCAAGAGGTGGTGAAGTAGAAATGTCTGCTGTGTTTGGAAAGTCAGTTATGTCAAATGATATTTTGTTGGGACACACAGGTGAAAGGATGTCTTGGTAAAGTAGACATGTCACATAAAAGAATATTTCCTGAAGTGGGCACCTCAGCTAGCCATGGAAATTTGGGAGTGTTGAGCGGGTTTGGCTGCAGCCAGTCATGGGAGAGGAGAGAACTATTTTGGGGCTCTGGAGAGGCTGAGCCAACTTTGGTGGGACAGCCTTTGGAAAAAGAAAAAATGCGGTCTCAGCCTGTCTGCTGGGCTGGGAACAGACTGACACCACAGGCCAGTGCCTAGCTGGCAATGGCGTGGTTGCTTTTTAATATTATATGCTACAGAGGATAGATGGCCTGGAATTGCTTTTAGACTTTCAGTTCTTTCTATATTCTAGGTATTAATTCTCTGTGAAATGTGTAGTTAGCCCTACGCTACATTTTGACAGATTTTGAATGGTTAGCGGATGTGTGGTATTGAAGTGCGAAGACAATGGATGCAAAGAAGCATGTGCAGAAGAGTGTCCAGATGGAGTGCTAATCCACACACAGGTTGCTAATCCACAGATGATGGATTGCTAATCCACACACAGGTTGCTAATCTACAGACTCCTTGTTTGGAAGAAATCGAAGACATTTGCCTGAGTTATGGTTTCTATTGCTGTAATGAGACACCATGACCAAAAGCGACTTGGGGAAAAAAGGGTTTATTTGGTTTATGTTTCTACATCACTGCTCATCACTGAAGGAAGTCAGGGCAGGAATTCAAATAAGCAGGGCCCTGGAGGCAGGAGCTGATGCAGAGGCCATGGAGGGGTGCTGCTCACTGACTTGCTCCTCATGGCTTGTGCAGCCTGCTTTCTCATAGCTCCCGGGACTACCAGCCTGGGGTGGTCCCACTCACAATGGGGTGGGCCATCTCACATCAATCAGTAATTAAGAAAATTCTTTGCAGGCCTGACTACAACTGGATCTTATGGAAGCATTTCCTCCATTGAGACTCCCTCCTTCCTGTGACTATATCTTGTGTCAAGTTGCCGTAAAGCTAGCCAGCACAATCAATGATTTTAAAAAGTTTTAACAAATCTGGAATTAGATTTTCTTTAATTTGATAAATATCCGCTTTAAACTAAAACCTTTCATCAAACATTAAACTAAAAGGCCTAGGAGCTCCCCCAGTCACTGGCCAGGAAAAGACTTCTCCCACCTTATATACTGATATCAGCTTTTCAACAATGCAATATGACAAGAAAAATTCAAAAGATACATAATAAAAAGTCATAAAATTATTGCAATTTGTAGATGGTTTAGTTTGCTACTGGAAAGAATTCTAGAGAATAAATTGAAAATAGTTTTGGATATATAAAGGCGTTTGTAGTAAACTGATCAGTCACAACCTACACATACTAACCAATAAATGCTTTGCATATTGGCAGTCGCTGACTTGTGAGCAAGGGGAGAATGGAGTGTGGTGGCTCACACTTTAATCCCAGCATGCAGGGGGATTGCCACATGGCTCAGGTCAACAAGGACTACATAGTGACTTATGCCCTGCTTGGACAACTGACCAATGTTGGTCTATAAAAACCAGCATCCAACCAAACAAGACCAGGGGAGAAAAGGTGGGATTCACTGCAGTATAAAAAATATTTTGCACTACATTGAAGAAATATGAAGAACTAATCTTACATTTCCCCCATTTAACTAAATAGAAAAAATCTACACCGCCTTTTTAAAAGGGAAGGATTTAATGTCATAAAGATATACTTTTTTCCTGTAATTTAAAAACATAATTTAGTGCCATCCAAAATCACATATAGATGTAGTTCTAACTCATCCAAGTGATTCTAAATTAGAGAAAAATTTAAAAAAGAGCGGTAATAACATTTTTAAAAATGAAAATTCATGATTTGCTTTACTGGACTGAAACCAAGGAAGTAAGTGTGTAGTATGTGTGTGTGTGTGTGTGTGTGTGTGTGTGTGTGTGTAATAAAATAAAAACTGAAGAACAGACTCAGTGGGTTGTAATAACTTAATGTTCAACAAAAGGAACAAAAGGAACACTTTGTATCTATCAGAGGGAAATGGAGCCTGGGTACCAAGTTCTTATTTGGAGAGATATTAGACCTCTTCTTAGAAGCACTAATCTCATGTTGATTAAATAATTTCACATGTGGAAGAAATCAAAGGGGAGAAACTCTGATGTGCTTATCTGATCTTGCCCCTGAGAGGCCTTTAAGAAAGGCAGAGAGGCAAGGTTGATAAGCCTATTTTAAAACTAAAATACTTGCAAATTAAAATAGTATTTAAATTAAGATGATAATGTAACGTATTGGATGAATATCCACAAATAACAGACAAAAAATTAAAAATCTTAAAGTGCTCTCAGAAGCCAATAAGAAAATGTTGACCATCAAGGAGACAAACGAACACTGCTATCTGACATTTACCAGAAATCAAACAAGTAGGTAATAAAAACAAAGTGTTCATCCTTAATAATAAAAAGATACTTTTTTTCAGCAATCAAATTGGCAGACATCAGACAGTGAGGTCACACTAATATGTCTGGCAGAAGCTGAGGGACACGGACATACTCCCATTTAGCTATGAGCAAATTGGTACCATTTTCTGGAAGTAATTTTATTACTTTTTTAATCAAGATTTTTAATGTTTAAATCATTTGACCTGGCAATAAAGCTTGTCACAGAAGTTTATCCTAAGGAAATCATTAAAAGTTACACACTGAACTTTTCTTCAATGTAATTTAGAGTGGAACAGATTGGAGAAACAGCTAAATAGGGGACCAGTGGCGAGAGCCCCATCTATGCATTGGGAAAACGCAACTGTGATACTGATGAACATTTAACAAACTGGAAAGCCTGTGTAATGTGACTTTACCTGACAGAGATGCTAGCACTTGACCTAATTGGCCTTAATTGTCAACTTGACAGCTGAGAGTTGGAGATTCAATTGAGGGATTGCCTAGGTTGGTCTGTTAGCGTGTCTGTGAGAGACCTGATTGATTTTTAATAGATGCAGAGGAGCCCAGTCCACTGTGGGCAGTGCCATTCCAGGGGTAGGTAGGCGGTCCTGAACTGATCAAGATCTGGCTAAACACGAACCTGAGAGGGAGAGAGAGAAGGGGGTGGGGTAGAGTGAGGGTGGGGAGGAGGGGAAGGGAAAGAGAGGGAGGGAGGAAGGGAGGGTCAGCAAACACAATTCCTCCTCCTTTCCTCAGTTGTGAGCTAGTTCCTTGGTCAGAGGTAATGGCGCATGCACTAGCAAGGTGGCCTGCTTTCAGAGTCCTGGGAAGTGGACAGGTGTCCTCTCTCCCCAGGCACTGTGGAGACAACGTCTTAGAAAAGGTACAGAGGGTGGAGCAGGTTCACCCAACCTAAAGCTGGGCAGTGATGGAGGGCAATGCCCTAGAGAGGTGCCTGGAATAGACCCTCTAGGCCAGAGTGTAAGTCAGGACTGGACAGTGGAGCTGGTAGGGACATGAAGCCCATGAAGCTCCCGGAAGGTGGTAGCTTGAAGGCGCTCTCAACCCAGATGCCTCCGTCTAGAAAGTCTCACCGATGGCCGCAGGGCCTCCTGACGTTGCAGGGCCTCCTGACGCTGCATGGCTTGATGGCCACACAGTCTTTTGCATGGGCCCGAGTCTCCATTCTTTGTCTGCACCCCGCTATGAGCATGTGCTCTAACGACCTTGCACGTCTGCCTGCTCCCCAAGCCCACATCAGAGGACGCTGCTTTGTGTCCTCTTCTGTTCCCGGCTCAGCCCTCTTGCTAGCCTCTTCACAGAACTGCTTTGTTCTGCTTTGAGCCACACGCTGGCTACCATTACAGACAAATAACAAAGAACTTGGTTGGCCTGACTCACTGCTGACCACCCAGTCCTTCCAAAGCTCTGAGCTCACCAGCTTTGCTTCACCGACTCTGCCCAGAGCGTGGTGAGGTCTGCGCCTGCTTTGGGATTTCCTGCTTCCACTCCTTCCTCCTCTTCCTGCTTTTCTTCCTCTCTTTGGTGGAAGGGAGATGATTATGGTGTCAGGAAGGAATCTTTTTCAAACTGAACACTCCCGAAACCATGTGCTTGCCTCTTACAGCGGAGCAAGAGGAGAACTTATCAGTTTATACTGTGAGGAAAGGGTGGGCATTTTAGGAAGGTGGTGCCCAGTTCTGCACTAACTCAGCCACACAGCTCCCCATACCTGTATCTGTGGATAGTGGGAGGCAACTAACTGGTTAGTGTGGGACATAGAAGGAAGTGGGGCCTTTCTATGTATCTACCCTTCATTTCTGACCTGGAATGTGAGAGTCCTGAGGTGTCTTGATTTCTTCCATGGTGAAGTCCTCTGGGGGAAGAGTGACATGGGTTCCTCATTCCCCATTCATCCCTTCATCTACTCACACACCTACCTATTCATCCATCCTACACCCACCCACCTGCCTACCCACACATATCCATCTACTCTCCCACCCACCTATACCCACCCACCCACCCAACATATCCATCTACTCACCAAACTACCCATATACTCACCTATCCATCCATTTGTTCATCTGTCAATCTATCCATTCACCTAGTAATCAAATCAGCTTACCTATTCATCCATCTCTTTAGCTACCCATCCACTTACCTATCCATCCAACTGTCCACCTATCCATCCAGCTGTCCACCCATCTATCCATCCTTCTATCTATATATCCACTCATCCATTCAGTGACTAATGGATTTATCTACCCACCCACACGTCTAACCATGTAATTATGCATTCGTGCTAATTACTACCCTATATACCCATCCATCAGCCACCCTCCTGTCCACATATCCACTCATCCATCACCCCCACATATAACCTCTGCATGTATCTATCCACATATCCATCCACCCACCCACATATCCATCAAATCACCCATGCACCATCTACCTATTCATGCATTTACTCATCCACTCACTTACCCACCTACTCATGTGGTCAGGAAACACTGAACAAGCATGACCTGGGCACGTGATAGACAAAGCATGAACTAAGAGCCCTACCTCCAAGCCTGTCCCCAAGCCTAGAGGGAAGTAAACACCAAGGAAACATACAACCATCAACAAATATGGAAAGAGCTGTACAGGAAGACAACTTGGTCTTTATAGCCAGGTCACTAGAAGAACCTTGCAGACTACAGGCTATATACTCTGAAATGAAATTGCTTTGGCCCTCATTGATTTATATTAATCAATTATTAGCTAATAGTTAATTAAGTAATAATTAAAGTGTGTGGGTACATTTTTGTATGTAAGTACACATGCTTGTGTGTGTGTATATGTGTATGTGTGTATATGTGTATGTGTGTGTGTGTGTGTGTGTGTGTGTGTGTGTGTGGTCAATTTCAAGTTTTGTCTCAGGGGCCATCCACCTTGTTTTGTAAAACAGGGCCTCTCATTGGACCTGGAGCTCACCAGTCAGGCAGGATGGCAGCTCATTGAGCCCCAGGTATCCTCCCTCTGCTTCATGAGCACAGGGATTACAAGTGAGTACCATACTGTAGGCTTTTTAACATGGCTTCTGGGATCAAACTCAAGTCCAAGTCACTGGGCTTGGGTGACTGAGATACCTCCATAGCACCTGTTTTATTTTCTTTATGTTTTTCAATAGAGATACATACAGTTCACTAACCATTTTTTAGTATGTACCTCAGTGGGTTCTTTGTGATGTCTACAGAGGCATGGGCCATCATCACCACTAATTCTTACCCATTTCCACCACCTCTAAAGAAACCCCATAGCCACTAGCCATTCTTCCCTCCCCTGTGCCAGGGAATCTAATTTCTGTTGTGGAAAATATTAATCAGAGGTTTCTTTTTTTTTAATTTTTTTATTCGATATGTTTTTTTATTAACATTTCCAATGTTTTCCCCTTTTCTAGCCCCCCACTCCCTGAAAGTCCCATAAGCCCCCTTCTCTCCCCCTGTCCTCCCACCCATCCCTTCCCACTTCCCCGTTCTGGTTTTGCCCTATACTGCTTCACTGAGTCGTTCCAGAACAAGGGCCACTCCTCCATTCTTTGTGTACCTCATTTGATGTTTGGATTATGTTTTGGGTATTCCAGTTTTCTAGGTTAATATCCACTTATTAGTGAATGCATACCATGATTCATCTTTTGAGTCTGGGTTACCTCACTTAGTATGATGTTCTCCAGCTCCATCCATTTGCCTAAGAATTTCATGAATTCATTGTTTCTAATGGCTGAATAGTACTCCATTGTGTATATATACCACATTTTTTGCATCCACTCTTCTGTTGAGGGATACCTGGGTTCTTTCCAGCTTCTGGCAATTATAAATAGGGCTGCTATGAACATAGTGGAGTATGTATCCTTATTACATGCTGGGGAATCTTCTGGGTATATGCCCAGGAGTGGTATAGCAGGATCTTCTGGAAGTGAGGTGCCCAGTTTTCAGAGGAACCGCCAGACTGATTTCCAGAGTGGTTGTACCAATTTGCAACCCCACCAGCAGTGGAGGAGTGTTCCTCTTTCTCCACACCCTCTCCAACACCTGCTGTCTCCTGAATTTTTAATCTTAGCCATTCTGACTGGTGTAAGGTGAAATCTCAGGGTAGTCTTGATTTGCATTTCCCTAATGACTAATGAAGTTGAGCATTTTTTAAGATGTTTCTCCACCATCTGAAGGTCTTCAGGTGAGAATTCTTTGTTTAACTCTGTACCCCATTTTTTAATAGGGTTGTTTGGTTTTCTGGAGTCTAACTTCTTGAGTTCTTTATATATATTGGATATTAGCCCTCTGTCTGATGTAGGATTGGTGAAGATCTTTTCCCAATTTGTTGGTTGCCGATTTGTCCTTTTGATGGTGTCCTTTGCCTTACAGAAACTTTGTAATTTTATGAGGTCCCATTTGTCAATTCTTGATCTTAGAGCATAAGCTATTGGTGTTCTGTTCAGAAACTTTCTCCCTGTACCGATGTCCTCAAGGGTCTTCCCCAGTTTCTTTTCTATTAGCTTCAGAGTGTCTGGCTTTATGTGGAGGTCCTTGATCCATTTGGATTTGAGCTTAGTACAAGGAGACAAGGATGGATCAATTTACATTCTTCTGCATGCTGACCTCCAGTTGAACCAGCACCATTTGTTGAAAAGGCTATCTTTTTTCCATTGGATGTTTTCAGCCTCTTTGTCGAGGATCAAGTGGCCATAGGTGTGTGGGTTCATTTCTGGATCTTCAATCCTGTTCCATTGATCCTCCTGCCTGTCACTGTACCAATACCATGCAGTTTTTAACACTATTGCTCTGTAGTATTGCTTGAGGTCAGGGATACTGATTCCCCCAGAATTTCTTTTGTTGCTGAGAATAGTTTTAGCTATCCTGGGGTTTTTTTTTGTTATTCCAGATGAATTTGAGAATTGCTCTTTCTTACTCTGTGAAGAATTGAGTTGGGATTTTGATGGGTATTGCATTGAATCTGTATATTGCTTTTGGCAAAATGGCCATTTTAACTATATTGATCCTGCCAATCCATGAGCATGGGAGGTTTTCCCATTTTTTGAGGTCTTCTTACATTTCCTTCTTCAGAGTCTTGAAGTTCTTGTCATACAGATCTTTCACATGTTTGGTAAGAGTCACCCCAAGGTACTTTATACTGTTTGTGGCTATTGTGAAGGGTGTCATTTCCCTAATTTCTTTCTCAGCCTGCTTATCCTTTGAGTATAGGAAGGCCACTGATTTGCTTGAGTTGATTTTATAACTTGCCACTTTGCTGAAGTTGTTTATCAGCTGTAGGAGTTCTCTAGTGGAGTTTTTTGGGTCACTTAGGTAGACTATCATGTCATCTGCAAATAATGATAGTTTGACTTCTTCCTTTCCAATTTGTATCCCTTTGACCTCCTTATGTTGTCGAATTGCCCGAGCTAGTACCTCAAGTACAATATTGAAAAGATAAGGAGAAAGGGGGCAGCCTATACTCAAGTATTTATAATAAGCTTTTTATATTTATAAACTTTATATTTATAATAAGCACATATAATATAATATAATAAAATAAATATAATAAATGTAATATAATATGATATGATATATAATACTTTTATATTTATAATAAGCACTAGAGCTGGGCAGATAATTGCCCTCTAAGCTATTATGTCTAATTCCCTATCAATAACCCTGAATTATAACCTGCCATGTTCCCTCTGGGCTGCTCTTGGACTGGACAGCCCTCATGGCCATGTTGTCATGATTCACCCACCCCAAGACATCTTCTTCCTCTTCTCTCTTCTCTCCTCCTGCTGCCTGAGACCCCCCAGCCCCAGGAACCAAAAATTGCCTACCCCTCTTCTGTCCAGCTACAGGCTGTAGACAACACTATTGACCAATCAGGGATAACTTGGGACCTAAACTTACAGAGCATCACTTGGTGTATGTACTGGATGGTTTTGTGTGTCAGCTTGACATAGGCTGGAGTTATCACAGAGAAAGGAGCTTCAGTTGGGGAAGTGCTTCCATGAGATCCAACTGTGGGGAATTTTCTCAATTAGTGATCAAGTGGGGAGGGCCCCTTGTGGGTGGTACCACCTTTGGGCTGGTATTCTTGGGTTCTATAAGAGAGCAGGCTGAGCAATCCAGGGAAAGCAAGCCAGTAAGAAACATCCCTCCATGGCCTCTGCATCAGCTCCTGCTTCCTGACCTGCTTGAGTTCCAGACCTGACTTCCTTTAGTGAAGCATGGAAGTATAAGCTCAATAAACCCTTTCCTCCCCAACTTGCTTCTTGGTCATGTTGTTTGTACAGGAATAGAAACCCTGACTAAGACAGTGTACATGAGGATCTCCTTGTCCCACAGGCAACAAGATCTTGGGCCAGTATTTGGCATTACAACAAATAGCAACACACTAAACCTCAACAGGTTTCTGTCTCTGTGGGATCCCCTGCTAGGGAGGCCTCATGTGCTTGGTGAAGCTACACTGGGTGCAGCAGGCTTCTTCTCTCAGTGTGGGGTTTTGCAGTACCTCCATCTTGCTGTGATATGCTTCAGTATTTCATTTCTTTCTGTGGTGTGGTTGCCTGAATCAATCACCTGAAAGGTCCCTCAGAGATGGGCTCATGTATTTGAACACCTGAATTCGAGCTGGTGATGCCGTGGGAGGCATTGGAAGTATCTGCCGTAGGTGGCCAAAGTGTGGGGAGTGGCTTCTTGAGTGTTGTGGCCCTACCCAACTTTATGATCCCACCCAGATGTGAGGAGGTTGTGTTGTAAGCCCTGGCCTCCCCCCTCTCCCACAGCCATGCCTTCTCTGCTATGATGGACAGATATCTCCCAAACCACAAAACAAATCTTCCCCCTCTTTTAGGTGCTTCTGACAGTGGCAAGAATGATGAACATAGTAAAGAACATGTCAGTTCATGACGTGTCACATCATGTTTAACTTACCTATTTATCAGATAATGATGTTTAAATCGTTGTCTTCTTTGACTTTTATGAGTAGTGCAACTGTGAAGTGTGAATGCAAGTTTTATTTCTCTAGTGTATAGACTTAGAAATGGAATTGCAGGTCTACAGTAACTACAGATTTAACTTCTGAAAAATTACTAAGGTTTTTCATGTCGGTCCAGATGGTTTACATTCCCTCCAGCCTTGGGAGAGGCAAGGGGTAAAGTCCTTTTTTCTACCAGTCATGCTATAAGCAAGGAGTCCCATTTTCCACTCACTCACAAGAGGCAGGGATCTATTCTCTGTGAGAAACACAGTGGCACATATCCCTGAATATCTGATATACACAAAGTGCCCAGACGTGGTCTGGGACGTGCCAAAGCCTCCTTTTCCTTCCTCCTGACAGTATGCAGGTGTGCCGGAAGTGGCTGGAGCACTCCAGCTCTTATGCGTCTCGCCTATAAAGCGTCTCTTACCCTCTAAAGCCAAACTCCTATTCCAATCTCAACCCACACACTTTAGAACAATAAACCTTTGATTTTTACCTTTTAAAGTGAAGTCTACCATCTGTCCGGTTAACTTAGCTGTAGCAGAGGAAGGTGTCTACCAGAGACCACTGAGAAGGACACATTTTACAATATAGATGTTCTTTGGCTTTTCATAGATCAGTATGCTGCTAAACCTGCTGTAAGCTGGAATAGAGTCTGCCCACAGCACAGCATGGCTGTGAAAACACAGGACACTCTAGTCTCTGGTGACCCAGGTCTCAACTACTGCAGCCTTGGTAGCTGCTCCCGACCCCTAGGATCAGGGGTGCAAGCTCAAAATTTGAAGACTTGTTTCTATGAAATACACACATTCACTACATATTTCGCTTAGAGGCCCCAAGTTACAAGAAGCTAGAGATCATCTGTATGAGAAACTCAGTTTCTGACAATTTCTTGTTGTCACCCAGGAAGGAAAATGTGTCCTGTTCTGTCTAGGCTCTACATAATGCAAACCCCGGTGTGACACTTCCTTGCAGATCTTCAGAGTCTGAGATACAGTTCTTTTATGAGGTTGGTCACTGATGGTCCTTGGATAGTATCACTGCTGAGCCTTGGGAGCTAAAGAGTGGGTGTAGCATCAGTCACCAAGCAACCCAAATGGCCTGCCCCCTCATTGTAGAAGCTCTTATTCAGTGAGGAGGGACACTTACAAAGGCTTGCCTCACCACATGGCCTTTGACCTGTGTGCCTGGTTGGGAGGTGGCTCCCTCTGCAGGGTGGCATCATAGACTTTTTCCTGCCTTGAGCTCCATGAGGTAATTTTTTTTTCCCAAAATAGAATTTTGGAAACTTAAATGCCCACGCCAAGGGGGAGAAGAAATGCACTTATCCCGGTTTTCCTGGTCCTTGTGGTTTCATCACAAAAGTCTTGCACCCTGGGATGCTTTACAGTTCAGTGTTCTTAGTCTCAGATTACAGCACAGGTTGGGATTTGTTCATGATCCTTTTCCCTAGAGAGCCTGTGAGTGCATTGAAGATTTATTGGGAGCCTCTTTCAGGGCTAAAAGTTTCGTATCTATTTGTAGTCTCATTTTAGGCTTATGATGTCCATATCGCCCCATCTCCACTGAATGGCAGAGGCTATGACTTTTAGAATTAAAGGTGGCAAGCAGTGGTGAGAGATCCAACTCTGGCTCCAACGTCCTGTACTGCATGTGCTGAGTGTGCATAGTGGGAGGAGGCTCTGCTCTGCAAGGTCTACCACAGACTCCCCACCTGCTGCTCTGAGGAATGCAGCACCTGCCTGCCTGCCCAGGCCTTGCCTTGCCTTCCTCTGTGGAGATAAGAAGGAAGTAAATCCCCCTGTAAAATTCTCAAAGCTCTACTTTCATGAGTGGTTTACTTTTGGGGGCTGAGAGACATTTTTTCCTTGCCTTTAATACAGCCCTGGCCCTCTATAAAGGGGCCTTTCTGGGGCCAACTGTGAGATACAAAGAGCCCCATGCAGTGGCTGGGACCCCGACTGACTGTCTTATCTCCACTTCTTGATGGGCGGCTGTGAGCCTGGAAGGTCTTTGGCCCCTGAATGTCTTTAGTGCAGAGTTTGCTCACCCAGAGTTGTTTGGGTGGTTAAGCCTCTGCTCTTTGCCCCTGGAGCTGTGCTAACATAGGAGGATGTGTTATCAGTGGGGTTGTGCCTACTCCACTGGAGAGGTGGGGGAGGGCAAGGGAAGTTGACCTTCTGGGAACCCTTAAGACAAAGCCAAGAGGGGAGGGAGGAAAGCCTTGGAGTTAGGCAAACATGAGAGTGCACCAGCAAAGACTGAGGAATGTGAGGGGAAGTGCTGGCCCAAGGACACCCTGCAGAAATGGGCTGCAATGGTGTTGTCCCCATGTTGCACACTGGGTTCTCAGGAAGAGCTGCTGGTCCTGTGAGGCTTGAGTGATTTCCATTGGCCTGGCACATGACCCTTCCAAATGGTTCTTTCAAAAGAGGGGTGCTTAATCTAGGTCCTTCTCCACTGGGTGGAAACTTTCTACAGCATCCATGTGGGCACAGTGCACTATCTGAGTCATTCTGTACTCAAGAGCACATTCTAGAAGGGCAAGAAACTCCTATAATTAGGCCACATTAGGGGTTACCTGCAAGAGGCACTGCCCGTAGGAAGGTGGTAGTGAAGGAGGAGGAGAAAGAGGAGGCGGGGAAGGAGGAAGAGGAAGATGAAAAGATGGGGAGGAAGAGGAAAAGTTTTCCGTGCTGCAGAGGTCTTGGGATGAATGTACTTGCTGTGGTGACAGCAATGAGGATAGCTGACTTCTATTATTTTATTTTATTATTGTATAATGATTTTATGCACTTAAGTGGTAAGTTTTGGTGCACGAAAACATTTGAAGATCAAATCAAGATAATTAGCATTTTTATAACCTTTAGTAGTCACCTCTCTATCTTCTGTTCTATAGCAGTGTTCTATACACCATTACACACCACAGTCATGCCTGCTACACACAGAATGCACTGATGCCCAGCATGTCCCCCTCTTCTCCTCTAAATACACATAGTCCTTCTTGGCTGAGTTCTGCCATCTCTGCCTTAGGCTCTGGGAAGTGTCTTTCTCCTTTCAACTCTGTGAGATCAGCGGCTGTGGTGTTCACACAAGAGACAAGCACACAGGTCTATTTCTGGGCGCTGCTGATTGCACTCAGCATCGGGTTCCTTATTTCCACTAGTACTGCTTCAAATGACAGGATTTCACCCGCTTCTTGGTGAGTAATCTAGTGTGTGTAAGTTCCACACTTTTTGCTCATCTGTCAACAGACATGTCTCCATTTCTTGGAATGAGCTTATAATGCTGTGGAAAGCACAAGTGGACAGTTGTCACTTAGGTGTGCTGAGGACAGAGACTGAAGGAGGACGGCAAGCACTCCCATGTCTGTCCACATTGCTCGCTTTGGTTTCACTCCCACCAGTAGTGTAAGAGCTTCGTCTTAGTCACACCCTTGACAACAGTGCTCACCGTCCACCGTCGATAGTTACTGCAATGTATGGTAGCATCTACTGTAGTTTTGATTTTATTTCTATGATGGCCTTTTCTATTTTTTCTGTTACTGCTGATTCATGGCCAGATTGTTTCTAGAGAGTTCAAAGGGACAGTAACTGATAAGTAACAATAAAACCCTCTGCTCTTCTTGACAGCATTTTCTGCTGTCTCCCTAGATACAAGACTAGAATTTCACCCGCTTCCAAAGGCAAAGGAATCTCCTTAGTCTGTGCTCCCCTTGACCTGTGCAATCAAAGATGGACCAGTCTAGTGTCTCTGATTCTAGGGGCCCAGAAACAACCACACAGGAGCTTGTTTCTGAGTGGGGTTCCCAACCTCTCACCACCTTTGTCATGCCTAGCCAGCCGCATCCTGCACTTGGCCATACTGTCTTGCTGGCTCAAAAATGTCCAGTGCACTATTTCATGGGCAATTGATAATTGTAGTTTGAAAGGGAAAGCCCAGTCTTGTGTTGTGCAGAACACACTGCTGTTTACCAAATGCAGAAACCCCAAGGTGGTGCAGCTTGATTTTTGTGATGGTCACTAGGGCTCTGGGTATCAGCAGTCATTCCACCATCTCTGTCATCTACCATGTTCACTTGGCACTGAGAGAACGTATGCTTAGGAGCTTGTCTCTGCTCACATGGGAGCTGAGCACTGTGCTCTCCCCAGAAAGGCCGCCTCTCTTCATGAAGTGGTTGGATGATGTGGTAGGTCTCTGTTGGAAAGCTAGGTTTCCAGCTGGGTGCTGGCCTTAATGTGGGAGCTAGCTAGAGGCCCTGAGACACCGAGGTTGGGCGTCCTCCTGGCCCTACTTCCTGTTTCACAGTGCTTCTTGACTGGATGCATTGTGACTGGGTGCCCCATGCTCTTGCCTTTGTGCCTTTCCAGCTGTGATGGTATAGATGCCAGATGCCTCTATTCCTTTTAACTGTGAGCCCAAATGAATCCTTTGTCCCCTGAACTCCTTCCATCATGTATTTGTTCATAGCAATGAGATATATAGCAACCCACAGAGTGTCCAGAAGGTGAGTCATTTGGAAGACTTTCCTTGAAGAGTTGTTTGTTTCTTACACATGACTGTTAGCATCTGAGAGTTAGCAGAGGCAGACTTCTTGTGAGGTGTGTGTAAGGGAGATCCAGAGCCCTTCCCAGAACTAAATGTCACAGTAACAGAGACATCACCTCCATGCTGCTCTAGTCTAAACTTTTCTCCGTAGGACTTGGCTGACTTACCAGCAGGTTTCACAGTACTGAGAGCCTATGGTGTCTGAATTCAAGATTGTCTGGCCTTTGGGAGCAGATGTTTGCCAACCAGCCCATAGGGAGGGGTCATGCCACCTCAGCCTGCCAGGAAGACCCAAAACACCAAAATATAGTTGCCCTGTTATCAGAGTTTAACCAAATGCCTGCTTAGCCTGTGGTATGGTTTGATTCAAACATCTGACCATATTGGTGAGTAAGGCTCCTTGCTAAGTAGAGAGAGGGCCTTTGCCAGGCCAAGGAATCAAAGATCAGCAGAAGTCTTGGTTCTAGGTGATAAAAGGTCTTTTTGAGCAGTTGGCTTAGGCAACTGTTCCTTAGCTTCTCTGTAGTGGGTAAGATGTTGCCTGTTTTCTCATGCAAGACACTTGTGTTCTGCTGTGGCTGTGCATACTGACTTGACAACTTCGTTTTCAATATTGTTGATCCAGGCTTGTAAACAAAGACTTTGCCCCCATCTAATTTGCCCCAAACATCACCTGCTTTTGTGTTGCTATAACCCTTGACTCCAGAGGGGCAGAAGGAATCTGTCTATACATTTGGGATATCATAAAGGGCTCAGATGCCCTGATAGAGTTACACTTTCAACTCAAAGCCAAAGAGACATGGGCCTAGGCCAACGCACCTACCTCCTCAGTATTAGCCCATAAGCCTTTGAGGAGACTTTCAGGTGCAGCATGCTGGAAAATTCCAGTGACACATGTGATCCTAGTTGTGGTGGGACAAAGTTACAGAAGCCCTGATTGCTTGTCTTTGCTCACACTGAAGATAAGCGTACTTGTCCAGGTCTCTGTGGTATCATTATTAATGCATTTTGTCCTTTACTTGGGGATTTTGCTGTTGATGGCCCTGGCACAAGTTCAGGTGCTGCCCAGTGCCTCTAAGCTTAAGGCTGCTGCCGTAAAATGCAATGGACAGAACAGGTGCACTCAAGCTGAGTGACTGGGCTACACCAGCACGCATGCAATAGGTCTCTACAAACAGATGTCTGTGTCTCTTTGTCTCTCTGAGTCTCCCTGACCCTGAAATGAACAAGGCTGTGTGGTGATTGACTCAGGGAATACAGACACAGTCTTCTGGGATCTGGCCTACAGGTGCCTGTCTGTCGAGTCAGTATGCACAGCCACAGTCAGACATGAGTGTCTTGCACAAGGAAACGGTTTGCATCTTACCCACTATGGAGAAGCTGAGTGTCAGCAGCTCTGTGAAGTCAAGGGCCTGCCACTTTGTTGGGGCCACTTGCTCTTCCAGGCCAGCTTGGTCGGTGGCCTTTCAAACAAGCACCTCTTTATTGTAGGTCATTGTGATCACAATGGCATTTGTGTGTGATCGGATGCTGCGCCTTTGCTCAATACTGCATTCTTAGTGGATGGCAGCGATGCTGACTTAGGCCCCCAGTGCCGTCACCTTTGTAGGGGTGGATACTCTGCTTGTCTAGGCAGTCTCAAATGGCAGCATGTGACCTTCCCGGCCGGACAACAAAGGGATTTTCATTTCCCGGAGACTTCTAGCTCACCCATACTTGCCTTGGCTTAGTCACACTGCTGGGTGACCTTCTGGCAGAGGACTGCTTGGAAGGTCTGAGCATGGAAGCCTACTTTTCCCCAGCACAATGTGAGTCCCATGTGCCAGCTTTTCTCAATGCCCAGCTTTGCTATCTGTCCCATTCAAAGCCTGTAGGAGTCTAAAACACGATGTACGACAGGCAGGCCTCTAAGCCGCTGCTGGGAATGTGCGTCTGAGGAACCAGCACATAGCACAGTGGATGGCGCCTGTCCGTAGGCTGATCCCAGGCTGCGCTAGCTCCCACACGGTTGACCCTGTAAGACCACCACCTGCTTCCTTCTCTGATTCACCCAGAGTAGAGAGGCTCAGGGTATGGGGACTGAGTGAGGTAGTAGCTATTCACCCGACTCTTGTATTTGGAGGTGTGTTGCGGTTCCCCTGAGGAAGACCTTCTCCATCTGGCCTTTCCTGGGGCAGCTGCTCCTGAGGCTGTTTGTGGAAATCCCCAAGGAGGTGGCAGAAGACTGAGTAAAGTCACACCCCCATGCAACACGGCAGCATGGCTGCCCTGCAGGAGTGTCATAAGGGAAGGGCAATGTGGCAGACTACCTACACACAGAAGGCGGCTTTGTGCCTCAGACAAGCTGCACAGCCTCTAGAGGAAGCTGCACAGCCTCTAGAGCCAGACTGGGCGGGTGATAGCCAAGGAGTCCTTTCCCCTAAAAGAAATAATACATTCTTCTGCCTCTATGTTATCTGAGTGCATTTCCCAGCTGTCACCTTAGTAACCACTAGGAAGGTGATGGATGTAGAGAGTGGCCTTCCTTCACAAGTTACCTAGGTAACTGCTGCCCTTTCAGAAGCTTGGGGCACAGCAGCACAAGAAGACTTGGATTTAGACACTCCAGTTTTGTCTGGCTTTATCTTTCTTGTCTGTTTAATGGCCTGCCCAGAGTCAACCTCACAGGCTCATGGATGCTGTGTGCGGCAAGCTCTGGCACGTGGGAAGTCTCCTGTATTTTCAACATGCCTTCATCTCTGACATTCAGAATTTATCAGGAGGGGTGGGCCCAGAGCGAGCCAGCAGTGCATGCACTGCACTGGTGCCATTTGGCGCCCTTCACCACCATGAGGAGCAGTTGTCCTTTTCTTGAGTGGCAAGGGTGAGGTGGACCCCCTGCTCTGTGCATCTTCGCTTGGACTCCTGCTGAGAGCTGTTCTGAACAGGTTCCAAAGAGGCAGAAGACTGAGCTTTTGAGTGGCCTTAGGGGTGTGATAGCAGCAAAGGTGGCAAAAAATCTGAAAGAACCTGGGGGAAAGGCCAGCCTGAGCAGCTTGTGGCTGGTGTTGTCTTTAGGGAAGCAGACCTGGGTAGCACAAGTCTGTGTGGGACTAGTTTTGAAGGTAAGAAAGATACAAGAATGAAGAGGTAATGGAGTATTATCCCAAGATTCAGGCACCCTCCAAGGACAGGCTATATTCCAGTGGAGGGAGCTTAACTGATTCTCCATCTCTGTTGGACTGTGTGACAGAGACGACTTAGGGCTACTCATCAGGTGATTGCAGGGGGAGCCCACGCTGGTCATTGGCATGGACTGAAAGTCAAATGTCCCCCAGAAAGAAAGAGTAAAACAAAACGGGATATGGTGAACATCAGAGAAATTAATTTTTTTGAAGGCAGAAGAGATCAGAAAATGGAAAGAGGGGCCAGCAAGTGACTCTGACCCTTAAGAGGGCGGGGAGCAGGTATGTCGTCCTGCAGTCTGCAGGAGGAAGCAGCATGGACACTCTGACCTTGTCCATGACAGACTAATTCTGGGCCTGCATGACAGTTAATTCATGCTCTAAGCTAGTAAGTTCCTACTGGAGTCTTAAAGCAGCGATAGGAAACAATCCAGGTGTAGTTACACAGACTCCTCACTCACTGGACCACAGGGTCTTCTTATAGGCTGTGCCATGGGATCCTCATGAACACCAAAGTCTGCAGATCTCATCAAATAGATATTATCTACTTAAAATCTGCACACACATCCTCATGTACTAAAGTCATTTCTAGTTTGCCTGTGACATCGGATATGGTTGAAAGTGTCGTATAAATTATAGCCTAAGTGGTTGTTTAGAGAACAGTGACAAGAAAAGCAGCCTGTTTTGGGTCAGCATAGAGTTTTCCCCATGTTTTCAAGTCTGGTCAAGTTTGTGGATTCTGATTATGGATTTTGCAAGACCAACCCCACAGCCCATACAAGCAATTCTTTAGGTCTATTCTTGGAGTGAGTTTGGTCCTTCTTTGGATCTGTCTTTGGGTCCTCTTGCTGCTTTGGTTCCTAGGTTTCAATGGTCATGGGTGGTTTAAAGTGGAGTGCTTCTGCTGGGCGGTGGTGGCTCACGCCTGTAATCCCAGCACTCTGGGAGGCAGAGGCAGGCAGATCTCTGAGTTCGAGGCCAGCCTGGTCTACAGAGTGAGTTTCAGGACAGCCAGGGCTACACAGATAAAGTGGAGCGCTTTCCCTCACTGATGCGGGCTTCCCTCCTCCTTCATTTTTCTCCCTGGTGCACCTTGCCTCCGACAGGCCTCATCTTTCTGTCTGCTTCTTTATTGCTTTTCCCCTCATTGCTGTGACAAAATACACATCAAAGGAAACTTAAGAAAGGAAGGGTCCCTTTGTAGAAAGGTCCCCCAACTTCGCTGTTCATCCTTGGGTACTGAGTATAGCACTGTACCAGGTGTGTAACCAGCTTCCCTATCTGACTGGCGGGTGGCCAAGGAAGACTGGGACCATGGGGCATGATAGCCCAATGCAGGATATTGAATTGGGTAGGGAAGGATAAAAGGCAAACAATAGCTTTTCATGAAGCTGTGTAGTGTGGAAACAAGAGGCTGTTATTGACCCAGAGTTTCTCAGGATGTGCAGGCTTATGGGATGGCATGGCAGGCTGACAGGCAGAATGGAGGGGGAACTTCAGGAACCAGGATAAGGAGCAGATGGGAGAGAATATGGCACATGTGCTCTATTTATAAACAGCTTGTGAGCAAGAATGAGGAGTAGTGGGTGCTCTGGTTAGCCCCAAGCGCCGCGCTGTCCTAGGACTGGTAGGGGTTGACATAACATAGATTTGCCTTTAGAGACCACATATGCAGTGAATGGAGGGCACTGTGGGTGGGCCTGATATCTGCAGCAGGTGGGTGCATGCAGTGCCTGCGAACCTTGGCAGAAGTCAGAAAGAAACTGGGCCATGAGGCTCTACCTGGAGTTCTGAGGCAGACAGAGGTATGGCAGGGTATCCCAAGGGAGGCAATAATGCATCTAATCAAGTAGGAGGCTGCGAAAGACCAGGGAAAGCAGCTGCAGCCCAGGAGTTGGATTAGAAAAGACTGGGTGTCCTGGGCAAAGTATTCTGTATATCCAGAGCTCAAGTCCCCACCTTGTCACTAGAATGCAAACTTGTGGGTTCCCAGATGCAGGGTCATAGCTTTGGAGTGGTGGGGTACCTTGTGCTGGTGAATGGGTATATGGAGACATCTGGTGTCATGTGTGACTGTCACCCTACTTGGAGGCTTAAAGTACCAAGTATCACTGCTCATACGATCTGCTGAGAGCTTGGTCAGGAAGGTTCATTTTATGTCTGGTCTACAGAGCAGGAACTGATGCTCAAGGGACTGGTAGTGATGTATCACAGGAAGAGTTAAGGATAGGACAGGGATGGGGGCTGGGTTCATTTGAAGATTCTGAGTTCATCTGGACATGCCTGTCCCTTTTTATGTGAGTCTATGGCTGTCCTCAGGAGCATGCCACCCTTTGACCATTAGCTGCTGGTTGTTCTGCCTCTGGTGCACCTCCGTGTGTCCACACAGGCTCTGCTAGCAAAGGCCCTGCTTCTGCAGCATAGGAGCTAAGGGTGGGAGGGCGGTCACTGCTCATATGTCTGTAGATGGGGGCAGGAATCAGGGCTCCACCACCTCAGGATTTGGTCAGCTATAAAAATATCCGGCATCAGCTGGAGGCGGATTCAGGAACCAAACCTTCTTCTTGTTCTGTTCTTGTAGTATTGGATTGTACAATTATAGCACCTCAGAAGTTTCCTAATGCACCACAAGATGTCAAGCTGTGGCATCAAGATTAATTCCTTCTTTAATGACCAGCCCTGGCTTTGACCTTGGAGGGTGTGTTGTGTTTCCAGAGGAAGCTGTTCCCTTATCAGCCCTGCTTCTGGACTTTGAAAATTAACTCTTCATTCTCAACCAGGTAGTTCTCCAAAGGCACCAAAAGTATCTCTTTTACCTTGAGATGGGAGATTTTAGAGAGCAGTAGAGGTATGGACGAGTGAAACACGGAGAGGAGGAGAGGAGGACAGGTGTAGGGGAGAGGCTGGAGCAAGGGGAGGGAGGTGTAAAGGAGAGGCTAGAGCAATGGGTGAGGACTGGTGTTCACTTACTGTCTATCTGCCCGGCTCGCTTCTCCATAGCATCTGTGTTTGCTCTCTGTGGGTCTGGGTCTGGGTCTGGGTTCTGGGGGGGGACTGGCAGGGGTGGGAAGGGATGAGTGATGTATGTAGCTCACTTGTGCCACTGAAGCCCACATTGCTTTAGGACAGCAGTTTGCTTCTTGTAGGTCTCTCCCCCTGAAGGGGGAGTCAAACAACCCTTTCTCAGGGGTTGCTGTTGGAAATGACAGATATTTATATTATGACTAAAAACAGTAGCAAAATTACAGTTAGGAAGCAGCAACAAAAATAATTTTATTATTGGGGATCACCACAACTTGAACTGTATTAAAGGGTTGCAGTTTTAAGAAGATGGAGAACCACTGTGTCTTAGTTAGGGTTCCTGTTTCATCAAAGAGGCAACTGACCATCGAGGCAAGTCTTATAAAGGACAGCATTTAATTGAGACTGGCTTACAATTCAGGTTCAGAGGTTCAGTCCATTATCATCAAGGCAGGAGCATGGCAGCATCCAGACAGGCATGGTGTACGTGGTCCTGAGAGTTCTACATCTTCATCTCAAGGATGCTAGAAGACATGCCTCCAGGTAGCTAGGAGAAGAAACTCAAAGTCCACCCCTAAACTGACACACTTCCTCCAACAAGGCCACACCTCCTAATAATGCCACCTCGAGGACAAGCATATTCAAACCACCACATTCCACTCCCTGGCCCCCATAAGCTTGTCGAAACATATGAGTCTATGGGGGCCATACCTAGCCACAGCATAATGCAAAATACATTTAGTCCAAATTCAAAAGTCCCATAGTTTATAACAGTCTCAACAATGTTAAGAGTTCAAAGTTCAAAGTCTTTTCTGAGAATTATCCAATCACTAAACTGTAATCCCTTATAAGATCAAAAAAGCAGATCACGTATCTCTAACATCTTAATATATATTTATTACTTACTATTCCAAAACTTCCTTGTGAGGAAATGCAGGACCAGAGCAAGACCAAAAACCAGCTGGGCAAACTCCAAACTCCACGTCTTCATGTCCTATGCCAAAGTGCTCTTCAGATCTCCAACAACTTTCATCCTTGTTGACTGCTGTTGGCAGCAGCACACGTCTTTCTCTTGGGCTTGTTCCACACCCTGTTAGCATCTCTCCTCAGTAGGCATCCCATGGCTCTGACACCTCTAACATCTTGTGGTATCCAAGGCAACTTCAACTTCATAGCTTCTTGTTCCAATATCTGGGATCCACACATGATCTTCTGGGCTCCTTCAAAGCACTTGAGTCGCTTCTCCAGCTCTGCCTTCTGTAGCACTGTAGGACCTGGCTGACTCCACTTCATTGCTGCTGCTCTTTGTGGTGGTCACTCCAGGGTACTGGCATCTCCAATATGCTGGGGTCTTCTGGTACAACTAGGGTTTGCTAATAGCCTGTCATAGGCTGTCTCCATGGTACCAAGCCTCAACATCTTTTCGTGACTCCTTCAGTCCTGTTCTATCAACTTTGACTGAGGCTGCACCTTCATCAATGGCCTTTCCCTGGCCTCTCACAGTGCCAAACCTGAGCTGGTCTCCATGACCCCTTCATACCTTCGATACTAGTACCACCTGAGTGACTTTTATATATTACCAAGTCCAGCTGTAGCACAAGGTATAATCTTGACTATCTCTGGAACACAGTTTCTATGTGCTCTCAGGAAACACTTCCCAGAGGATTTCACCTCAGTGATGCTGGCTTCTTCTTAACCACTGCTAACTTCTTAGCTCCCGCTAACCAGCATCAATTAACCCAATGACCCCTTCTATCCTTGACTCTAAAGCCAGAGTCACATGGCTGAAGTTGCCATAGTCTGCTGTTTGCTGGCCCGTGTTCTGTTACATTCTTTACTACCTAAGCTTGGCGGTCCTGGAACTTGCTCTGTAAACTGATCTTCAACTCAGTTGAACTCAACTCAGCATGCCTCTGTCTCTGGGATTAACGGAGTATACTATTATGCCTGGACTTAAACTTTTCTCTACTTAGAACTTGTTCTGTAACAGGTTCCCTTTGAACTCAGAGATCTGTTTGTCTCTGTCTCCTGCGATTACAGGCATGTAACACCATGCCTGGACTTAATATTTTCATTATTGATCTTAATCAAGTTGAAAACTGAGACGAGCCATCACAATCAATTTGTCAATTTGGCATGTAATCATATCTCCTATGTTCAAATTAAAACAATAACCAGGTCATAGTAATGCCTAACACAATATAACTCTTTCCCTTATACAACTGCAAATGTATAAGTTTAGTTGGGTGGGATCTTGCCCAGATGTCACCACATACTTAATTCCACTTAATATCCTTGAATACAGGATTTAGCTTCATTCCACTTCCTGATTTCCTTTTTACTTTTTGAACTATACATTTTGTACTTTTCCTTTCTAAGCTTTCTACACTTGATCAAAAGACTCTTCATGAGAGTAAACTAAGGACGAAGTCTATATTGGGTTTTTTTTTGAGACTTCCTTTGTTAATGCAATTAATATAAATCTTTCTTTATCCTTAGGCTGACTCTTTAGACAAGGGCATAAAGCAGCAACATTCTTCACCAAACCATCTCCAGAGTTGATCTCCAGAGTTGAAATCATCCTCAGAACCAATGTCTTCCATATTTCTCCTAGGATGGCCCATTGAGTCCCACTTAAAGCATTCTCTGACTTTGTAAATCTAAAGTTCTGAAAACCATATTCCTCCAAATAAAAACATGGTCAGGCCTATCACAGCAATACCCCAGTCCCTGGTACCAACTTCTATCTTAGGGTTTCCATTGGTGTGAAGAGACACAATGACCATCAAGGCAGCTCTTATAAAGTACAACATTTAATTGGGTCTGGCTTATAGGTTCAGAGGTTCAGTCCACTACCAACAAGGCAGGAAGCCTGGCAGCATCCAGTCAGGGATGGCCAGGAGGAGCTGAGAGTTCTACATCTTGATCTGAAAGGAGTGAAGAGAAGACTTACCTCCAGATAGCTTGGAGGAGGGTCTCAAAACCCACCCTCAAAGTGACGCACTTCCAGCAAAGCCACACCTGCTCCAACAAGGCCACATCTCCTGAGAGTGCCACTCCCTAGACCAAGCATGTTCAAATCGCCACACACTTCTTTAGGATAATACCCAGTCTCCTGAAGGAAGCGAACAGCTCCTGGAAGCTTTAAGGAAGAGGGCGTCTCCCTGGAACATAGGGGATGACCTCGGAACTGGACCTTGAAAGCTGGGAATAAGGCAGATGAATGGAGAGGACAGAGGAGAAGAGTGACCTGAACATGTCTGGCGTGCACTGGGGAGAGTAGGCCCGTTGCGGGAGGTGGTTTTGTCATGTTAGCCTCTTGCACTGTGGACAAAGCTGTGTGTACTCATCTGCCACCTGGGCTGGGTCACTTGCAAACTGTTTTCTCTCTTTGGAGTTTATCCTAAGTCTTTACTCCTCCATTGGCCTCCCTGTAGAGCCTGTTCAGAGTATCGCCACCCCCTGCCCCCCATGGATTCTAGGTTGGTGAACTTTCCCACTTACCAAAACAAGCCCACAGTTAGTGCTGTGCCCTTTGGTTGTCCCCACAGATGCATGAAGTGGTGTGGCCTGTGACCCCTCTGTTGTGTTAATGGTTTCGTCTGTGGCCGCAGCAGAACCTCTGACATAACCAACCTAAAAAGAGGAAGCACTTTTCTTGCTCATGGTGTCAGAGCGTTTAGCTCTTCACAATGAGGCATAGTCTCTGTGAGCCATGATGGGGTCACTTCACCCCGGAGGTTTCCCTGTGGTGTCCTTGATCACCCTGGCTCCCTGAATCCCTTCTCCCACTCTTCCATGAGTCTCCCCAAGCTCTGCCTATTGTTTGACTGTGGGTCTCTGCATCTGTTTCCATCAGCTGCTGGATGAAGCATCTCAAGACAGTTATGCTACACTCTTGTCTGCAAGCATAGCAGAGCATCACTACCAGTGTCAGGGAGTGTCTCTCACCCCTGAGATGGGTCTCCCGTGGCTTGGAGCAGTCATTGGTTGACTGTTCCTCAATCTCTGCGTCATCTTTACCCCTGCACATCTTGTAGTCAGGAAAAATTTGGGGTGGGAGTTTTTGTGGGTGACTTGATGTCTCCCTCCCTCCAACGGAAGTCCCACCTGGCCACTTCAGTCTCCATATCCCCAGCTGCTGGGAGTCTCAGCTAGGGTCACTTCCTGTCCCTAGGATCCCAGTGAGCCTTCCCTGACTCAGGTCTGGTTCGTCTCAGAGGTGAGCCCACTAATTCCCATTCTCCCTCCCAGCTCTGACTCTGATCCCCACCCCTTCTCTTACCCAGTTCTTTCTCTTCATCCACCTCTGATGTCTATTTTATATCATCTTCTGAGTGAGAATTAAGATTCTCACTTGGGCCCTCCTTGCTACTTAACTTTTTTGGGTTGGTGGATTATAGCATGGTTATCCTGTACTTTATGGCTAATGTCCACTTATAAATGAGTACACACATTTCTGGGTCTAGGTTACCTCACTAAGGTATTTTCTAGTTCCATCCATTTGCCTGCAAGTATCATGGTGTCTTTGTTTAACAGCAGAGTAGTATTCTATTGTTTAAATGTACCACATTTATTTTTTATCCATTCTTTGCTTGAGGGACATCTAGGTTTTTTCTAGTTTCTGGCTATTATGAATAAAGCTGCTATGAACATAGTTGAGCAACTGTCCTTGTGGGATGGTGGACATCTTTTGAGTACATGCTTAGGAGTGGTATAGCTGAGTCTTGAGTTAGAACTATTCCTAGTTTTCTAAGAAACCATCAAATTGATTTCCAGAGTGGTTGTACAAGTTTGCACTTCCATCAGCAATGAAGGAGTGTTCCCCTTGCTCTATTTCGTTACCAGCATGTGCTATTGCTTGAGTTTTTCATCTTAGCTATTCTGGGTGGTGTAAAATGGAATCTTGGAGTTGCTTTGATGTGCATGTCTTAATGACTAAGGACATTGAACATTTCTTTAAGAGTTTCTCTACCATTTGAGATTCCTCTGTTGAGAATTCTGTTTAGTTCTGTATTCCATTTTAAAAACTGGATTATTTGGTTTGTTGGTGTCTAACTTTTGGAGTTCTTTATATATTTTGAATATTAGTCCTTAGATTTTGGATGTAGGTTTGGTGAAGATCTTTTCCCATTCTGTAGGCTATTGATAGTGTCCTTTGCCTTACAGAAGCTTTTCAGTTTTATAAGGGCTCATTATTTATTTAATCTTATATGACCTTTATGTATAATTATGGTCTCTGGTTTTGTATTTTGTCTCTGTGTGTCTGTGTCTATGTATATTTCTTTTTTTAAATTTATTTTATGTTAGATATATTCTTTATTTACATTTCAAATGATTTCCCCTTTCCTGGATCCCCCCTCCCTGAAAGTCCTGTTAACCCTCTTCCCTCCCCATGCTCCCTAATAAACCCCCTCCCGCTTCCCTATCCTGGTATTCCCCTACACTATTGCATTGAGCCTTTCCAGGACCAGGGGCCTCTCCTTCCTTCTTCTTGGGCATCATTTGATATGTGAATTTTTTCTTGGGTATTCTGAGGTTCTGGGCTAATATCCACTTATTAGTGAGTACATACCATGTGTGTTCTTTTGTGATTGGGTTACCTCATTTAGGATGATATTTTCCAGTTCTACCCATTTGCCTAAGAATTTCATGAATTCATTGTTTTTAATAGCTGAGTAGTATTCTATAGTGTAAACATATCACATTTTCTGTATCCATTCTTCTGTTGTGGGACAACTGGATTTATTCCAGCTTCTGACTATAATAAATAGGGCTGCTCTGAACATAGTGGAGCATGTGTCCTTATTACATGCTGGGGAATCCTCTGGGTATATGCCAAGGAGTGGTATAATGGGGTCCTCCGGTAGTATGCCCAATTTTCTGAGGAACTGCCAGACTGATTTCCAGAGTGGTTGTACCAGCTTGTAATCCTACCAGCAGTGGAGGAGTGTTCCACTTTCTCCACATCCTTGCCAGCATCTGCTGTACCCTGAGTTTTTTGACCTTAGCCATTCTGACTGGGTGAGGTGAAATCTCAGGATTGTTTTGATTTGCATTACCCTGATGACTAAGGATGTTGAACATTTCTTTAGGTGCTTCTCAACCATTAATATTCTTTCTTTGTTTAGTACATTTGGTGTTTTAATTATTATGTGACAGGAATTTCTTTTCTGGTCAAATCTATTTGGAGTTCTGTAGGCTTCTTGTATGTTCATAGGCATCTCTTTCTTCAGGTTAGGGAAGTTTTCTTCTATGAAGACATTTACGGGCCCTTTAAGTGGGAAATCTTCACTCTCTTCTATACTTATAATCCTTAAGTTTGATCTTCTCATTTTGTCCTGGATTTTCTGGATTTTTTGGATCAGGAGGTTTTTTTTTTTTTTTATTTTTATTTTTATTTTTTTTGATCTGGTTTTTTGAGACAAGGTTTCTCTGTATAGCCCTGGCTGTCCTGGAACTCACTCTGTAAACCAGACTGGCCTCAAACTCAGAAACCTGCCTGCCTCTGCCTCCCAAGTGCTGGGATTACAAGTGTGTGCCGCCACCACCTGGCTTTTCTTTTTTCTTTTTTCTTTTTTCTTTTTTTAATTGAATATCATCTTCATTTACATTGCCATAGTAAAACTGTTGTGTTCCGTAGCTACCTGCAGCTATTACGAACTGGGTTGCTGGGACAGAAGCTGAGGGATAGATGAGGAAGGGGCAAAAAGAACAAGGCCAGGACGATTCTTTACCAATTGAGGCCCCAACTTTAATGGCAGTCAGACCTTTTAACAGTTTGGGCAAGCCCCTGATTCCAGGCTGAGTTCTGGGCGAAGTCCTCTGGCTTCCCCCGGTGGTCCTTGGCTCGACTGCTCAGGCAGCTGGGTGCAACACCTGCTTAATTCAGGAATTCATAGACCCGGAGGAACAATGAACTTAACCATGGGAATCCTTGCTCAAAGTAGGCTGGGAGAAGTTCACCTTGACCAATGTCAAGTACACTCTTAGCACTCTACCCTAGGATAAAAATTCCTGCTGTAACCTTCTTCCCTATTATGCCCTTCCTGCCTGAAGCCCTTGTCCTTGGCTAATTTTAAGTTCCTACCAAGTGGCATGACACCCCAATATGGCTCTGTACATAAAACCTTTCCCAATTTCCCCCTCCCCAAAGACCCCCAACCCCTCCTCCCTCTCCCTGCCTCCATGTATATGCCCCTCTACCTGATACACTCCTACCTCCCCTCCTTGGTTTCCCTTTGTTGGGGTCTCTGTTGGGGCCCTTACCTGACCAAGGGCCATTTCTCCCACTGATGCCCAACAAGGCCTTCCTCTGCCACATTTTTGGCTGGAACCATGTGTGCCCCTTGGTTGATGGTTCAGTCCCTGGGAGTCTTTGGGCGTCTGGGTGGCCGAAATCATTGTTCTTCCCATGGGGCTGTAAATCCCTTCATCTCCTCTGGACCACCCTCCAGCTCCTCCATTGGGGACTCCATGCCCAGTCCAATAGCTGGTTGCTAGCATCTGCCTCTGTATCTGTAAGGCTCTGGCAGGGCCCCTCTGGAGACAACCACTGCATCCTCATTTTGGTATACACATCTTGTCATCCTTAGTAGTGTCGGGGTTTGTTGACTGTTTATATGATGAATCCCCAGGTAGGGAAGTCTCTGGGTGGCCTTTACTTCAGCTCCTGCTCCACACATTGTCTCCGTTATTGCTTCTGTGAGTATTTTGTTCCCTTTCTTAGAGGAACCAAAGCACCCTTACTTAAGTTCTCCTTCTTCTTGAGCTTCCTGTGCTGGGTGAATTGTAGCTTGTTTATTTTGAGCTTTTGGGCTAACATCCGCTTATTAGTGAGTACATACCATGTGTGATCTTTTGTGATTGGGTTCCCTCGCTCAGGACGACACTTTCTAGTTCCAGTCATTTGCCTAAGAATTTCATAAATTCATTGGTTTTAATAGCTGAATAGTACTCCATTGTGTATATATACCACAGTTTCTGTATCTATTCCTCTGTTGAGGGACATTTGGGTTCTTTACAGCTTCTGGCTATTATAAATAAGGCTGCTATGAACACAGTGGAGTATGTGTCCTTATTACATGTAGGAGCATCTGCTGGGTATATGCCCAGGGGTGGTATAGCTGGGTCTACAGGTCTAATTTTCTGAGGAATCGCCAAACTGATTTCCAGAGTGGTTTTACCAGCCTGCAATCCCACCAACAATGGAGAAGTGTTCCTCTTTCCCAACATCCTCTCCAGAATCTGCTGTACCCTGAGTTTTTCGTCTTAGCCATTCTGACTGGTGTAAGGTGGAATCTTAGTGTTGTTTTGATTTGCATTTCCCTAATAACTAAGGATGCTGAACATTTGTTTAGTTGCTTTAGAGCCATTCGAGTTTCCTCAGTTGAGAATTCCCTGTTTAGCTCTGTACCCCATTTTTAAATAGGGTTATTTGACTCTCTGGAGACTAACTTCTTGAGTTCTTTGTATACATTGGATGTAGGGTTAGTAAAGATCTTTTCCCAATTTGTTGGTTGCCTTTTTGTCCTATTGACCATGTCCTTTGCCTTATAGAAGCTTTGCAGTTTTATGAGGTCCCATTTGTTGATTCTTATTCTTAGAGCAGAAGCCATTGGTGTTCTGTTCAAGAACTTTTCCCCTGTGCCCATGTGTTCAAGGTTCTTCCTTACTTTCTCCTCTATAAACTTCACTGTGTCTGGTTTTATGTGTAGATCCTTGATCCACTTGGACTTGAGCTTTGTACAAGGAGATAAGAATGGGCTGATTTGTACTTTTCTGCATGCTGACCTCCAGTTGATCCAGTACCATTTGTTTAAAATGCTATCTTTTCCCCCTGGATGTTTTTAGCTCCTTTGTCAAATATCAAGTGCGACTGTATGTGTGTGGGTTCTTTTCTGGGTCTTCAATTCTATTCCATTGATCTTCCTGCCTGTCTGCATACCAATGTCAAACAGTTTTTATCATGATTGCTTTGTAGTAGAACTTGAGGTCAGGGATGGCGATTGCCCCAGAAGATCTTTTGTTGTGGAGAATAGTTTTTGCTATCCTGGGTCTTCTGTTATTCCAAATGAATTTGAGAATTGCTCTTTCTAGATCTATGAAGAATTGATTTGGGATTTTGATGGGGAGGTCAGGAGCTTGTTGCATTTTTCACTTTGACTGTTGTGTCAAAGCTTTCTATGGTATCTTCTGCATCTGAGATTCTCTCTTCTATCTCTTTTATTCTGTTGTTGATGCTTGTATCCATGACTCCTGACTTGTTTCCTATGTTTTCTATATCCAGAGTTGTTTCCCTTTGTGATTTCTTTATTGTTTCTACCTCCATTTTTAGATCCTGGATGGGTTCAATTCCTTCACCTGTTTTGTTGTGTTTTCCTTTAGTTCTTTAAAGGCTTCTCCCAGCTTACTTGGGTTCTCCTGTGTTTCTTTAAGGGAGTTATTTATGTCCTTCTTGAAGCCCTCCATCAGCATCATGAGCTGTGATTTTAAATACAAATCTTTCTTTTCTGGTGTGTTGGGGAATCCAGGACTTGCTGTTGTGGGAGAATTGGGTTTAGATGGTGCCATATTGTCTTGATTTCTGTTAGTAACATTCCTATGTTTGCCTTTTGCCATCTGCTTATCTCTGGTGTTAGTTGGTCCTGCTGTCACTGACTGGTGCTTGTCCCTACTGCGTGCCTGCAAGCCTATCTCAGCAACCCTGGGTGACCTGCTTTCCCCTGGCACAGAATGCTGTGGGGCTGCCCAGCTCCTTGGTGCATGTAGGGCTCTGGCAGACTGAGTCCCAAGTGATCTTACACTCAGGTGTTTTCTGTGTACCTGGCTGTAACAGCCCACTCAGTCGCAGGAATGAAGATGGTGGTTTCACCTCTAATTGCAGGACTCAATGCAGAGCAGATGTCCCCTAGCAAACTAGGTGCACTAGAGGGCTGTGGCGGTGCTGTCCAGCTCCTGGGTACAGGTGGGGCCCTGGCGGGCTGTGTCCCAAGCGCTCTTCTACTCAGGTGACACCTGCATACCTGTCTGCAGCTGGCTGCTCAGTCACAGGAGCAAAGATGGTGGTGCCTCACCTCTAAACTCGGGATTCCCTTTAACGGTGGGACGCCCTACAGGGCAGATGTCCCCTGGCAGTGTAGGTACACAGAGGGCTATGTTGCTGCCCAGCTCCTGGGTGCAGGTGGAGCTCTGGCGGGCTGTGTTCCAAGAGATCTTATATTCGGGTAATCTCTGCATAGCTGACTGCACCTGTCTGCTCCGTCACAGAAGCAAAGATGGTAGCTGGGGTCTCATTAATTATTGATCTTAGTGTCTGAGTTACTGGTGTTCTTTCCAGGAGGTTGTCTCCTGTGCAAGTGTGTTCAAGGCAATTCCCCACTTTCTCCTTTATTAGTGTGTATGCTTTTATGTTGAATCTTTGATCTACTTGGATGTGAGTTTTTTGCAAGGTGATAAATATGGATCTATTTGCATTCTTCTATATGCAGGCATCCAGTTAGACCAGCACCAATTGTTAAAGATGCTTTTTTTTCATTGTATGGTTTTGGCTTCTTTGTCAAAAATTAAGTGCCCATAAGTATTTGGGTTCATTTCTGGGTCTTTGATTTGACTCAATTGATCAACTTGTCTGTTTTTATGCCAATACCATATGGTTTTTGTTACTATCACGTTGTAGTAAAACTTGAAATCAGGAATAGTGATACCTGAAGTTCTTTCTTTAATTGTACAGGATTGTTTTACCTAGCCTGAGTTTTTTGTTTATTCATATGAAGTCAAGAATTTCTCTTTTAAGGTCTGTAAAGAATTGAGTTGGAATTTTGATAAGAATTGCATTGAATTTGCAGATTGCCTTTGGTGAAATGGCCATTTTGAAACTATGTTAAATCTGTGAGCCTAAGAGTAACCAACTAGTATCTGATTTGACTTAAGGCCCACTTGATACTCCTTGGGTGACCAAGAACCAGAGACTACACAGCTCTGAGATAAATGTAAAACCAAATACTACTGTCTTAACAAAGTGGCAATAAAATGACCCCTAATGATAGTCTTCTATATTCATAGATCAATGCCTTCTTCAGCTCTCATCAGAGAAGATTCCTATAACATCAGATGGGAACAAATAGAGATCCACAGTCAGACATCACCATTATATGTATGCAAATAAACACACACACACACACATACACACACACACACACACACACATACACACACACACATACACACACACACACACACACACACACACACACACACACAGAGAGAGAGAGAGAGAGAGAGAGAGAGAGAGAGAGAGAGAGAGAGAGAGAGAGAGAGAGACCTTGGAGCACACAGCTCTAAATGTGATGTCTCCATCAAATTCCTCCCCTCAGAGCTTAAGGAAGAGGCAGAAAGAGTGTAAGAGAGCAAGAGGGAATGGAGGACACCAGGAGAACAAGACGGTCTAAATCTTGAACTCACAAATACTGAACCCACAGATATGAACTCACAGTCAGCAAGCACAGGGGATGCACAGGTCTGCACCAGGTCCTCTTTTATAGCTTTCATTTAAGTATCTTTATGGGACTCCTGAGTGTGTGAGTGAGAGGGTCTCGATTTTTGTGCCTTCCCTTGGGGCTCTCTTTTCTCCTGTTGGTTTGCATTGTCCAACTTTGACATAATGGGTTTTATCTTATTATATTTTATTTTTTTAATAAATGTTTTTAAAAGTTTAAATTTTTATGCATACACATGTTCATGTGTGTATATATGCATATTTATATGTGTCTGCATGTATGTGCACATATGTATGTACATGCATATGTCCATGTGTGCATGTTAGTGCATGTGTGTGTGTGTGTGCATGTATATCAAGACCAGGGAACAATTTCTGGTGTCATTCTCAGAAACATTGACCACTTTCCTGAAACAGTCTCATTGGCTTGAAGGCCACCAGTTAGGTCCTAGGGATCTATCCTCCTATCTCTGTTCTCACCTCCCAAGTGTTGGGGTTATAAGTATGTGCTGCCAAATGTGATATCTTTCCCTGGGTTCTGGGGATCAAACTCAGGTCCTCATCCTCACATGGCAAGTGCTTTATTGACTGAATCATCTCCCCAGACCTCTGCCGTTAGGCTTCTTGCTGTGGATAGATATACCAACAGCATTATCCTTCATGGCTATTCCACCATGTAAGTAAGACACTGGGAATATGCTATGGCAAGAGCTAGCCAATGTCACCTACTGCTGTGTGGATGGTGTCACACATGAGGAGATTGAGAGCTGTGTCCCCAACCAGATGTCAGCATTTCCTTTGAGGGCTATTAGTTAGAAGGACACAGGGCTTATGTGTGCACTCACATGTTTAATGGTCTCATCCATGACCAGTAATTTTTTTTAACTTTTATTAACCATAACTTCACCTTTTGGCATCATTTATGCTAAAGTGTTGTTTCTGGACATTCTGTGCCAGCACATTGGTATATTATCTTACACAGAGATTCATGTATATAGATTCCATCTTGGGTGGGGTTGGGAGCTGGGAAGGGTCATTTGGAGACAAGGCAGGACAAAGCAAACTATTTCCAGGGTCATATGAACATCTGAGGATTTGGAGGTGACTTCATGTTGTTTGTTAGGAGATGGGCAGAACTCCCAAAGGGGAACCCAACCTTTTTCAGACTGTCAAATAGGTCTTCCTAGAGAAAAGTGTCAGCCATTGCAAGCTGCTGCCAAGCTTATCTTAGCACAATGACCCATGGGTGTCTTCCCCGGTGTGCCCTGCTGACAGGAATCCAAGACTGAGAGAGATGGCCCTACCTCAGTTGTGCAGGGCAGGGCCCTCGGCTCTGTCTAAATATCCATAAGCTGGTTTCCCTCAACATTTGCATCTGTCCTGAGCAAATGGGAGACTCTGAAAGCCTTCTTCCTCCAGGCACTCCATAGAAAGTCAGGAGAGTAGCGCTCAGGGAGCGCCTCACACACAGAGCGGGGAGTCACAGGTGCCTACACACAAGGCTTAACTCTTGTTTAGCCCCACAGCAAACCTCCGGCCACTGGGAATGGACATCACCATTATATGTATGCAAATAAACACACACACACACACACACACACACACACACACACACCGAGAGAGAGAGAGAGAGAGAGAGAGAGAGAGAGAGAGAGAGAGAGAGAGAGAGACCTTGGAGAGAGAGAGCTTGGGAGCTTCTGGGCTGCTTCATCCTACTTCTCTCCCTCCACTGGACATGTGTTGAAAGCTCAAGAGGGTAGAAGGAAGAGGTAAGTGATAGAATTCTTGGGGCTTGGGACCACTTCATCTCCTGGGAAGCCCACACTCCTTGAGTTTGATTGTTGGTTGCCAGGTAAAGCCCTCAGCTCTGTTTGCTACTGAGTCTGACCTGCATGAATTGGTGGACTCTGTGCTGGTCAGCCTTTTGTCAACCTGAAACAATCTTGGGGTTGTCTGAGAAGCAGAAACTTCAGTTGAGAAAAGGCCTCCATCATATTAGCCTGTAGACAATCTGAAGTGCATTTTCTTGAATAGTGAGTGGTGTGGTGCCCAGTTTACTGTGTGCTGTGCCATACCTGGGCAGGTGGGCCGGGGTTGTCTAAGAATGCAGGAGCAAGCCATGAGTAGCAAGCCAGTAAGCGGTGTGCTCCATGGTCTCTGTCTCAGTTCCTGCCTCCAGGTTTTTGACTTGAGCTCCTGCCCTGACTTCCCTCAAAAAGATGCTATAACCTGCAAGCTGAAATGAGCATTTCCTCCTCGTGTGACTCTTGGCCATGGAGTTAACCACAGAAGCAGAAAGTAATCCGGACCAATCCATCGAAAGCGAGTGGAGCGTCTCAATCCACAGAGCCAGGTCTCCAGCTTTAAGGGTCGTCCCTTTGGGGAGGGGCTCTGGAGTGGACTGCACTAGAAAAGCTCTTGGGCTGTCAAGTGGTGGACTTCTGAAGCTTCCCAGGCATTTGTTTTTCTTTTTATATTAACTTTTTATTGATTCTTTGTGAATTTCACATCATGTGCCCCAATTCCATTCATCTTCCTTTCCCTCCATAGTGGTCCACTCTGTTGCCCGCCCCCCCCCCAAAGTAAAAACAAAAGCAAAACAAAATCTCACTGTGGAAGCTGCAGTGTGTCACAGTGTCACTCCCCTCCCCTCCCCTCCCCTTCCCTCCCCTCCCCTTCCCTCCCCTCCCCTCCCCTCCCCTCTCCTCCCCTCTCCTCCCCTCCACTCTCCTCTCCTCCCCTCCACTCTCCTCCCCTCCCCTCCTCTTCTTTTTTTTCTTTTCTATATTTGTTGTTTACATTCCGAATGCTTTCCCCTTTCCCAGTTCCCTCCTCCCCTCGGTCTCATAAACCCTCTTCCCTCCGTCCATTTCCCAATCACCCCCCTCACATTTCCCTGTCTTGGTACTCCCCTACAATGCTGGATCAACTCTTTTCAGAATTAGGGTCCTCTCTTTCCCTCTTCTTGGGTATCATTTGATATGCTAATTGTGTCTTGAGAATTCAGAGCTTCTGGGCTAATTAATATCCACTTATCAGTGATTGCATTCCATGTATATTCTTTTGTGATTGGGTTACCTCACTTAGGATGATATTTTCCACTTCCAAACATTTGCCTAAAAATTTCATGAATTCATTGTTTTTAATTACTGAGTAGTATTCCATTGTGTAAATATACCACATTTTCTGTATCCATTCCTCCATTGAGGGACATCTGGGTTCTTTCCAGCTTCTGGCTATTAAAAATAAGGCTGCTGTAAACATAGTGGAACATGTGTTCTTAATACATGCTGGGGAATCCTCTGGGTATATGCCCAGGAGAGGTATAGCAGGGTCCTCTGGAAGTGTCATGTCCAGTTTTCTGAGGAACCACCAGACAGATTTCCAAAGTGGTTGTACCATCTTGCAATCCCATCAGCAGTGGAGGAGTGTTCCTCTTTCTCCACATCCTCACCAACACCTGCTGTCTCCTGAGTTTTTAACCTTAGCCATTCTGACTGGTGTGAGGTGAAATCTCAGGGTTATTTTGATTTGCATTTCCCTAATGATTAATGGTGTTGAACATTTCTTAAGGTGCTTCTCAGCCATCCGAAGTTCTTCAGGTGAAAATTCTTTGTTTAGCTCTGTACCCCATTTTTTAATAGGGTTATTTGGTTCTCTGGGGTCTAACTTCTTGAGTTCTTTGTATATATTGGATATTAGCCCTCTGTCAGATTTAGGGTTGGTGAAGATTCTTTCCCAATCTGTTGGTTGCTGTTTTGTCCTTTTGACAGTGTCCTTTGCCTTACAGAAACTTTGTAATTTTATGAGGTCTCATTTGTCAATTCTTGATCTTAGAGTGTAAACTATCAGGAACTTTTCCCCCTGTGCTCATGTCCTCAAGGGTCTTCCCCAGTTTCTTTTCTATTAGTTTCAGTGTGTCAGGTTTTATGTGGGGGTCCTTGATCCACTTAGAGTTGAGCTTGGTACAATGAGATAAGAATGGATCAATTCGCATTCTTCTGTATGTTGACCTCCAATTGAACCAGCACGATTTGTTGAAAAGCCTTTCTTTTTTTCACTGGATGCTTTCAGCTCCTTTGTCGAAGATCAAGTGACCATAGGTGTGTGGGTTCATTTCTGGGTCTTCAATCCTATTCCATTGATCCACTTGCCTGTCATTGTACCAATACCATGCAGTTTATATCACTACTGCTCTGTAGTAATGTTTGAGGTCTGGGATACTGATTCCCCCATGAGTTCTTTTACTGTTGAGAATAGTTTTAACTAACCTGGGTTTTTTGTTATTCCAGATGAATTTGAGAATTGCTCTTTCTAACTTTATGAAGAACTGAGTTGGGATTTTGATGGGGATTGCATTGAATCTTTATATTGGTTTTGGCAAGATGGCCATTTTAACTATACTAATCCTGCCAATCCACGAGCATGGAAGATTTTTCCATTTTCTGAGTTCTTCTTTGATTTCCTTCTTCAGAGATCTGAAGTTCTTGTCATATAGGTCTTTCACTTGTTTGGTTAGAGTCACCCCAAGATACTTTATACTGTTTGTGGCTATTGTGAAGGGTGCCATTTCCCTAATTTCTTTCTAAGTCTGCTTATCCTTTGAGTATAGAAAGGCTACTGATTTGCTTGAGTTGATTTTTGTAACCAGCCACTTTGCTGAAGTTGTTTATCAGCTGTAGGAGTTCTCTGGTAGAGTTTTTTGGGTCACTTAAGTATACTATCATATCATCTGCACATAGTGATAGTTTGGCTTCTTCCTTTCCAACTTGTATCCCTTTGACCTCCTTATGTTGTCTAATTGCTCTAGCTAGGACTTCAAGTACTATATTGAAAAGATATGGAGAGAGGGGGCAGCCTTGTCTAGTCCCTGATTTTAGTGGGATTGCTTCAAGTTTCTCTCCATTTAGTTTGATGTTGGCTACCAGTTTGCTGTATATTGCTTTTACTATGTTTAGATATGGGCCTTGAATTCCTGTTCTTTCCAAGACTTTTAGCATGAAAGGATGCTGAATTTTGTCAGCATCTAATGAAATGATCATGTGGTTTTTTTCTTTGAGTTTGTTTATGTAGTGGATAGCATTGATGGATTTCCTTATATTGAACCATCCCTGCATCCCTGGGATGAAGCCTACTTGATCATGGTGGATGATCATTTTGATGTGTTCTTGGATTTGGTGGGCAAGAATTTTATTGAGTATTTTTGCATTGATATTCATAAGGGAAATTGGCTTGAAGTTCTCTTTCTTTGTTGGATATTTATGTGGTTTTGGTATCAGCATAATTGTGGCTTCATAGAACGAGTTGGGTAGTATACCTTCTGTTTCTATTTTGTGGAATAGTTTGAAGAGTATTGGTGTTAAATCTTTTTTGAAGGTCTGATAGAATTCTGCACTAAAACCATCTGGTCCTATGCTTTTTTTTTTGGAAGGCTTTCTATGACCTTCTATTTCTTTAGGGGTTATGGGTCTGTCTAGATGATCTATTTGATCCTGATTTAATTTTGGTATTTGGTATCTGCCTAAGAAATTGTCCATTTCCTCCAGATTCTCCAGTTGTGTTGAGTATAGGCTTTTGTAGTAGGGGCTGATAACTTTTTTAATTTCCTCAGTTTCTGTTGTTATATCTCCCATTTCGTTTCTAATTTTGTTAATCTGGATACTGTCTCTGTGCCCTTTGGTTAGACTGGATAAGGGTTTATCTTGTTGATTTTTTTCAAAGAACCAGCTCCTGGTTTTGTTGATTCTTGTATGGTTCTCTTTGTTTCTACTTGATTGATTTCAGCCTTGAGTTTGATGATTTCCTGTCTTTTTCTCCTCCTGGGTAAATTAACTTCCCTTTATTCCAGGGCTTTCAGTTATCCCATTAAGCTTCTAGTGTCTGCTCTCTCTATTTTCTTTTTGGAGACACTCAAAGCTAAGAGTTTTCCTCTTAATACTGCTTTCATTGTGTCCCATAGATTTGGGTATGTTGTGCCTTCATTTTCATTAAATTCTAAAACGTCTTTGATTTCTTTCTTTATTTCTTCCTTGACCAAGGTATCATTGAGCAGAGTATTGTTCAGCCTCCATGTGTATGTGGGCTTTCTGTTATTTTTTGTTGCTATTGAAGACCACTTTTATTCCATAGTGATCTGATAGGAGGCATGGGATTATTGTGATCTTCTTATCTTTGTTGATGTCTGTCTTGTAACCAATTATATGATCGATTTTGGAGAAGGTACCATGAGGTGCTGAGAAAAAGGTATATTCTTTTGCTTTGGGATGAAATCATATATATATATATATATATATATATATATATATATATATGTTAAATCCAATTGGTCTAAAGCGTCAATTAGTTTCACTGTGTCCCTGTTTAGTTTCTGTTTTCCTGATTGGTCCATTGAGGAGAGTGGGGTGTTGAAGTCACCCACAATTATTGTGTTAGGTGTGATGTGTGCTTTGAGCTTTAGTAAAGTTTCTTTTATGAATGAGGGTGCCCTTGCATTTGGAGCATAGATGTTCAAGATTGAGAGTTCTTCTTGGTGGATTTTTCCTTTGACCAGCAAGAAGTGTCCTTCCATGTCTCTTTTGTTGACTTTAGGTTGAAAGTTAATTTTATCTGATATTAGAATGGCAACTCCGGCTTGTTTCCTGAGACTTTTTGCTTGTAGAATTGTCTTCTAGCCTTTTACTCTAAGGTAGTTTTTGTCTTTCACACTGAGGTGTGTTTCCTGCATGCAGCAAAATGTAGGGTCCTATTTCATTATCCAGTCTGTTAGTCTGTGTCTTTTTATTGGGGAATTGAGTCCATTGATGTTAAGAGATATTAAGGAATAGTGACTATTGCTTCCTATCATTTTTGATGTTAATTTTATATTTAAGTGGCTATCTTCTTTTGGGTTTGATGAAAGAACGTTATTAACCTTCTTTTCCCAGGATATATTTTCCTTCCTTGTATTGGTGTTTTCCCCTATTATCCTTTGTAGGACTGGGTTTGTGGAAAGATATTGTGTAAATTTGGTTTTGTCATGGAATATCTTGGTTTCTCCATCTATAGTGATTGAGAGTTTTGCTGAGTATAGTAATCTTGGCTGGCATTTGTGTTCTCTTTGAGTTTGCCTGAGATCTGCCCAGAATCTTCTAGCTTTCATGGTCTCTGGTGAGAAGTCTGGTGTCATTCTGATAGGTCTTCTTTTATGTTACTTGGCCTTTTTCTCTTACTGCCTTTAGTATTCTTTCCTTGTTTAGTATGTTTGGGGGTTTTGATTATTATGTGACAGAGGTATTTCTGTTCTGGTTCAGTCTGTTTGGAGTTCTGTAGGCTTCTAGTATATTCATGGGCATCTCTCTCTTTAGGTTAGGGACGTTTTCTTCCATAATTTTGTTGAAGATATTTTCTGGCCCTTTAAGTTGTAAATCTTCACTCTCATCTATAACTATAATCCTTAGGTTTGGTCTTCTCATTGTGTCCTGGATTTCCTGGATGTTTTGGATTACAAGCTTTTTGCATTTTGCATTTTCTTTGACTGTTGAGTCTATGGTTTCTATGGTATCTTTGGCATCTGCAATTTTTTTTTCTTCTATCTCTTGTATTCTGTTGTTGATATTTGCATCTATGGCCCCTGATTTCTTCCCAAGGTTTTCTATCTCCAAAGTTGTCTCCCTTTGTGATTTCTTAGTTGTTTCTACTTCTGTTTTTAGATCCTGTATGGTTTTGCTCAGCTCCTTCACTTGCTTGTTTGTGTTTTCCTGTAATTCTTTAAGAGATTTTTGTGTTTCCTCTTTCATGACTTCTGCCTGTTGACCAAAGTTCTCCTGTGTTTCTTTAAGTGATTTTTGCATTTCCTCCTTATTGACTTCTATCTTTTGACCCATATTCTCCTGAATTTCTTTAAATGATTTTTGTGTTTCCCTTCTAAGGGCTTCTAACTTTTGTTCATTTTTCTCCTGAATTTCTGTAAGAGATTTATTTATGTCCTTCGTGTGTTCCTCTAACAGCATCATGACCAGTGATTTTAAATCCAACTCTTGTTTTTCTGATGTGTTGGGGTATCCAGGACTTGCTGATGTTGCAGAATTGGGTTCAGATGCTGCCATATTGCCTTGGTTTCTGTTAGTAACGTTCCTACGTTTGCTGTTAGCCATCTAGTTCTCACTGGTGTCAGCTTATCTTGTTGTCACTGGCTGGTGCTTCAACCTCCTGTGAGCCTGTAAGGCTATTTCCGCGCCACTGGATGACTGGGTTTCCCCTGGCACAGATTGCTGATGTGCTGCCTTACTCTTGTGTGCTGTTGGAGCCCTGCTGAGTCTTGCCCCAAGCAATATTGTACTTGGGTTGTCTCAGTGAACCTGGTGCTCCCCGACTGCTCTGTCATGGAGCGAAGATGTTGGTGAGGAGTCCCTCCAAATGCTGGTCACCCCGCAGGGCACAGGACCCATGACCAGCTGGCACACAGACGAACCGCTGATCTTCCCAGGTCCTGGGTGCAGGCAGACCCCTAGCAGTTTGCTCCCCCAGAGATCTTAAACTCGGGATATCTCAGTACCTGGTGCTGCCTTTCTGCTCTGGCAGGCAGCGAAGATGGCGGCAGGGCAACTCTCCTGCTTTCATGCCCTGGGGGCCAGCTCTCCCAAGCTGTCCAGGCAAGGGGCAGAGCCAGCTTTGTGCAGCCCTGGAACATCAACATGGCCCTAGGAGGCATCCTGGACCATGGAAGGCCACATGTTCTCTGGTGGTAACCTAGGCCACAGACAGTGACACAGACTCCTGCTGCCTCAGCGCCAGGGACCCAGACATGGCCCTTGGTGACAGCACTGGCCAGGACCTCCCTATGGACTCAGGTTGCAGCACAGGGACTCAAGCCAGGCTGTTCTAAATCTCCCATGTGTTTCCAGTTCTCCTGTCTTCACAGACTGTTCAGCTTCTCTTCCTTTCCCATCTCTGCACTACACACTTGCCCTTCCACTACCCCTCGAGGTGGGCGTGCCTGGGGTGTCTTCCTTGCTCATTTAGTAATTCACTGCTTTGCATCCTGGGGCCTCTAGATAGCACTTCTAAGGACCAGTTAACTAATGAATTAATGACCATTGTAATTACCACCATTAGCATATCCATTAACACTGTAGGTCTAATAGCTCACATTGCTGGGCTAGGCTATCTTAGGAGTGTTTTCAAAAGCTCCAGTTTCAGTTGGGCACTAGATCCCTGACATGTTCAGGGGCAGACAGAGCAGAGGAGGAGTGTTTTCATCCTTAGGCTTGGTGCACAGGAGCATGGCGGCCAGTTATCATTGGTACACACCTGGAACACACACCTGTGTGGAGGCCTACAGCTACCAGGGCTTCAGTTCCAAATTTGATTTCAGGCTGGCTTTGGTGGCAAGTCTTTTCTTCTAAGATAGTGCAAGCAGCATGTAGACCTGCCTCTGCTGCTCGGCTTCCTGGGGGCCCTTCCCTAAGAGAGGTGTGTTGAGTAGGAAGACATGGCTCACATCACACAACTCCCAAGGGATGGTATTGCTACCTCATTGTTCACTTGGCAAACATGTGCAGAGGGTCCTGCTCAACTAACCCGAGCACCAGGTATTCAGCAGTGACAAAGTTCCTTGGAAGGGCTCCCAGTAAGGTGTGTGTTCCAGGTGGGTACCAATGATACCTGCTCCAAGGGGGAAGATGGGCAAGTGAATAAAAGACAGTTGTGGCTGATACAGAGAAATCCTGAAAAGAATGTGAAGCAGAGGGCAAACACCAAAGCCTGGAGGTGAATAGGCCATGGAGCTGAGAGGATGTCCTGGGACATTTCAGAAGGTAATATGGCCTGTGCAGTGTCTCTGCTGTGGACATAGCATACTTTATGGTCGTCAGTTGGTGGAGAGGAGGTGAAGGGAGTCAGGACAGAGGAGGTGAAGGGTCTGGTGGTTCCTGTGTCATCTGTTAAGGTATCTTTAGCAACCTGTTCACAGCTCAAGATTGAAGTCAGGAGGCAAAATTCCCTGAGTTCCTCCTTGGATTGTAGGTGTCATGTTCCCCCTGTGTCCTCTTGTAGTTTGTACTCTGTGTTGGTGTGCTAGCCTCTTCCTGGAAGGACACTAGCTGTCTTAGAGAAGGCCCACTCAGATACCCTCATTCTGACTTAACTATGGAAAAGAGCCTGTTACTTCACACAGTGATGTACAGGGGTTGTTCTGGTGAACACTCATGACTTGTTTTCCCCTATTTTGGGTTTGGTGTCAGTGTGGCAGTGAGAAGGAGTCTTAGGAGGCCATCTTTTGCTGGAGGTTGATGAGGCAGGAGGCGAGGTCAGGTGAGGCACGTGACTAGGAGAGAGCTTCTCTTCCAGCTCTGTTCTCCTGCCCAAACACCTGCTTTTCAATTTTGAGCTACACACCATCAGAATATAGCAGTCATATGGAGAAAAACAAACCTTAAATTTCACTACTAAAACCAGAGTTTAGAGAACAAATACCTGCCATCTATATGATACTCCCGTCCCGTGGTTCTGGGACCATTTCAGAAGATGGAAAGAGATGATCTTGGGGAAGGCCATAGTGAAGTGTTGGCTTCTGGACATGTCAAGGCCACTGCACACACAAACTCATAGTGGCCATGAGTACCTGTACAGGACCAGCATAAGGTAAGTCAACACGCCACCATGCTTAGGGGAGGGATTTTTGAAGTCCTGTCCCTGGCTGTTGAAGACTTCTGAAAGATGTTCGCTGTCTTGGGGAAGTGGGCCTGGTAGGTTGCTCATACTATAGTGGATGGCTCCATATCCACGCACATAAATAAGGTCAGCAGTGACTGGGCCCAGTGGATTAAGAAAAGGAAATATGAAGTTAGGAGGGAATATAACAAGGGGAGTGTGGAGGGAGTTGGGGAGGGAATGAGGCATTGATATGATCAAAATACTTTGTATACATGAACAAAATTTCAAAGAATGAATAGCATAAGATATTTAAAAAACATTACATGTATATAACACAGTCTTGGTGGGAGGTCCTGTTGGATCATGGGAGCATTTTCAGCCAGAATAGTTTCTGTTTTATATTATCAGCTCTTAGGGCAGTCAGTGAGGAAGTGGCCTTGCTGCCACTTGACTGTGCACACCAGACAATGGAAGTAGAAGATATGCTGTGGTGTTTTTCTCTTATGTGGGTCTTTCCTGGGTCTAATGTGTGAAGGAGTTAGAGCCATCAGGCCTCCTGCTTTCCAGGACAGCCTCTGTCTGCAACTCACCTGAGTAGCCTTAGTGTTCCAGAATTAGCCAAACCCGATTCCCCCCTCAGAGCCTGCATTAGCTTGCTAGGTTCCCATGCTGGCTTTCTCTGTTGTTGTGGGGCAGGGGGCTGCCCTCCTTCAGGAACTTGAGGGTCTTCTACACAAAGCCCTGGGGCTAAGGGCTTTCCCACCCTTCACAGGGTCAGCTCACTGTTTTTCAAGAACATTCAGAAAGTTCTCCTTTCCCTAGGTCTGGCCAGAATTGCCAGCTGGGGCTGGTGTTGCCAAGTGGGACCCTGAGCAACTCAGAGGGAGTTGCCGCCCAGTTCAACAGGTAATTGTGCTCCACCTCAGCTGTCCTTATCTCGAGTGTGGGTCAGAGCTGCTAAGATGGGGACACACCTTGGGTTTCTTATTGCCTAGCATGTACTTCTTGGGGCTGGGTGGGGAGGGATGGGTGAACCTGATAGGAAACTGCTCTCTTCACAAACTCCTCTGACTTCTCATCTCACCACTGCACCTGCTGGGAAGCATGAGGGAGAACAAAACAAGAAGCTTTGCTGCTTAATGGGACACAATTAAATGTTAATGACCAGTGACCTCACAGAAGGACTGCCCTGCTTGTCACTGACTCATCTGCGCCTGTATGTACCTTCTGGGCATCAGAAAATTATATAATTAAGTATAGATTACCACAGACGCGTCACCACACATCGTTATTCCAGGGAAGCTTAATTGGCAAGCTTTGTGTTCATGTGTGCGTCTCATCTGAGATAGTTTTACAAATAGCATCTCCTTAATCCTTTGCAACAGCCATACACACAACTTGATTGAATGGATTAAAATCCACAACCTGAAGCCATTCTGTGCCAAGATGTGCTTCCCCTTCTCCCCCTGCCACAAAGACCAAGAGATGGGTATCCCCCACTGTCCACCCCCCAAAACTACTTCAAGAACTGTTTTCCAAAGTTCATGTGAAATGAGCAGGTGGGGTGGCTATGGCTGCTGACACCCAGTTCTTCAACCCTAGACACTCCTGTGGTGGCTGAATTCCAAGAGACTACATGAACAGGGGCTTCTAGAAAGAAGTGAGATGTATTGATCTATCTATCTGTCTGTCTGTCTATCTATCTATCTATCTATCTATCTATCTATCTATCTATCTATCAATCATCTATCTCTCTATCTATCTTTGCATCTTCATACAGCTCTGGGAAGTGGCATGAGGGATATGTGCACCCGTGTGCTAGGCATTCAGGCTGACTGTGGCTGTGTCCAATATCAAGGTCAATGGCATGTGAGGTTGTGGATAGATTTTCACCAGCATCCAGAGCTATGTCTGAAGACCTTTGAAAGGTAAATTCAGCTCAGGTGTTTGGGCATCATTTCTGGCTTTTGTGTTTCATGTTTGAGACCTTCATCCCTTATAACAGCTCTAGAGAATGCCTGATGCCATCTAGTCTTTTTGTTCTGATATATTTATTTACATTTCAAATGATTTCCCCTTTCCTGGATCCCTCCTCCCCGAAAGTCCCATAAGCCCTCTTCCCTCCCCCTGTTTCCCAATCGACCCCTTCCCACTTCCCTGTGCTGGTATTCCCCTATACTGTTGCACTGAGCCTTTCCAGGACCAGGGGCCACTCCTTCCTTCTTCTTGTGCATCATTTGATATGTGAATTGCTTTTTGGATATTCTGAGCTTCTGGGCTAATATCCACTTATCAGTGAGTGCATACCATGTGTGTTCTTTAGTGATTGGGGTCACCTCACTCAGGATGATATTTTCCAGTTTCACCCACTTGCCTAAGAATTTCATGAATTCATTGTTTTTAATAGCTGAGTAGTATTCCATGGTGTAAATATACCACATTTTTCTGTATCCATTCCTCCATTGAGGGATAACATGGACACCAGCCTGGAGACATGAGGTGGTTTCCACATGTCACAGTACTTATAGGTGTTGGAATGGTGAATGTCTGGACATGTTCCACAAAGTCCAGATTCAACCCAGCTCCTGAATTGCATCTCAAACATCCAAATTTGAAAACATTGCAGAGAGAGAGAGAGAGAGAGAGAGAGAGAGAGAGAGAGAGAGAGAGAGAGAGAGAGAGAGCACAGTACAGCTATTAGTCTCTCCTTGAGGCTAATAAGATGCAGTGTGACTCAGAATTTCATTTCCCAAGGAACATTCTAGCTTGCTTTAAACAAGCATGGTGATGTCCAGACCCTGTCCTAACCCTGTAGTTCTGTCCATCTTACAATGGTTCCTGCAGGGTGCTCACATCTTAGAATGTCAAACAGGCTGCTGGCAACTGACTAGAATATTCCACAATCATTTTCCTCCCTGAGCTGTCCTTTCATCTATAAACCCAGCACCAACGATGACATAGTGGAGAAACCACAGTACCTGGTGGTCAGTAGTGTCTCAAAAGGCAGATTTTTTTTACATGGATAGTTCCTGTGCATTTTCCTCAGCTTCTCTTCAGCAGAGTGGGAGGAAGTCAAGTCTGTGACCTTGATCAGCCCTGGAAATTCACAAGTGCAGTTATCACCCGCTTGTGGGACGTCACTGGAAGACATTAAACACATCAGGTGTTTATTGAAAGGGTAATTCATGGTGGGGGCTCTTGAAGAAACAAATTACCTAATTAATTGGGGGAAATTTGACTTTGTGGGTTTAGGAAATTAGAATAATTACTTACACCAGAACTTCCAGACTCCCCTAGGATGGAGGCGAGGGTGCTTGGAAGGGAGTGGCTTGGAAGACAGGGCTGTCTGTGTCTGGAGAGGTGCTTGGACTCTAACTTTGGGCACCAGACAATTGTGGTGATTACTGTCCTGGTCTTTCAGGTCTCAGGAGGACCTGTGAGATGCTGGGGGTAGGGGTGGGGGTGGGGGTGGGGGTGGGGGTGGGATGAAACCTGGGAGGGGCTCATGCTGGTGGTTATAGTGATTAGCATTACCTGCCTGCATATTCTCTCTCTCTCTCTCTCTCTCTCTCTCTCTCTCTCTCTCTCTGTGCGTGTGTGTGTGTGTGTGTGTGTGTGTGTGTGTGTGTGTTAGGACTTAATTTCCTTGTTTGTACTTCAAGTGCTTGGTCTTGTTGGTCTTGTTAGTGGTTTCCAGGCTTGGGTTGTAGGCTGGAACATTTAACACACTAAGAAAACATGTCTGCTAGCCAAGGCTGTCTTCTCTGTCTCTGCATCTTTTTTTTCTGTAAGCTTTTGGCAGAATTAATTATCTACTAGAAGTATCATGTTATAATTTGCAGAATGGTCCAAAACTGACAAGGCAAACTTAAAACTGTAGGTAGTTCTTAAACTTTGATAACTTGGGCTTTCTAACTTGGGTCATCTTGGGGCACTGGCTGCTCTGGCCGAGCACCTGGGTTTGGTTCCTAACACCCACATGGCAGCGCACACTTATTCATAACTCTAGTTCTAGGGGATCTGATGCCTGAACTCTGTAGACACTGGCCATGCATGTGACACACACACACACACACACACACACACACACACACACACACACCACATGCACAAACACATGTTCATGCATGGGGGATCTTGCCATAGGGTGCACTGCTTCCCAGACACCTCCACCCCGCGTTCTGCTTGATGAATGGCTTATGGAAACCATTGCTGGCACTCAGGCCATGGTACTTGCACCTTTAGGACAAAGCAGAGTTCTCTTCTGGCTCCGCCCCAAGCTCCGCCCCAATGCAGGTGGTGACTCTGATAACCTATGGCACCTGGCTCCTCCTGACCCTCTGGCTACCATGGCTGGTGACAGGCATGAGTGTTTCACATCAGGGACAGTTTGGCTTGCGTGTACTGGTTTACCACAGAGCACATGCATGCACTTTACTGTCTTCATGTGCATATTGTGTTTCTTGTTTTTTCTTTTGGAGTCTCATATAGTCTAGGCTGGCCTCAAAATTACTATGTAGCCCAGGATGGTCTTTCTGCCTCTATTTCCTGAGTGTGTATCATAGATGTGTCGTATCATGTCTGGTTTTATGTGGTCTTAAAATTGAGCCTAGGACTTCATACACCCTAAAAAAGCACTATACCAAATGAGACACATCTCTTACTCTAATGAGTTTACTTTAATTTTTTATTTACTTTTTAATTTATTTTAATAAATAAAAATTAAATTATTTATTTAATTTGTATTACTTTATTATGTATTCATTTTAATATATATTTTAACTATTTTATAAGTTCATGCAATGTATTTCAATCATAACCACCCCTCTCCAAACTCCTCCCAGATTAACCCCAATTCTCTACTCACCCATCCCTCTCCCAAATTCTCCTAGATTAACCCTTACCTCCCCTACAACCCAACCTTGTCTTCTTTTTTTCTAACCCCCTGAGTCCAATTTGTCCTATCCAAATACTCCTCAGTGTAACTAAACCTTCTCTGAACATTGCTGACTACTCATCAAGGATCACACCCTTAAAGAAAACTGACTCTTCCTCTAAAAGCATCTACTAGTTATCACTATCTCCTCATCTGTGGGACATAGTGCCTACCTCCAGGATAAGATGCTGTCTGTTCTGAGCTTGCACAGGTCTTATGCCACCATTAATCATCTATATCCATGGCACTTACAATTTCATAATCCTTCTTCTGCAATGATACCTGAGCCTTAAGAGGAGGGTGGTGATATAGACATTCCATGGGGAGAAGGGTCACATGAAATCACCAGAGTACATGACCCACTCCTCAGTGGGGCAGCCTCTCTTAAGGAAACAGAATTAAGACCAGAATACAAAGAGTACCAGGACAACCCACAACAAGCCCCTTAGCTGGTCACCCCACAGTCTCATTCTCTGTATGTTGGCCAGTTGTGGGTCTCCATGTTAATTACCATCTACTGCAACAACAAACTTCACTTTTGAGGAATGTGAGATATGTTAATGTATGGAAATAATGATAAGTCATTAGGAGCTGATTTAATACTATATTGGCATATCAGAATTATAGCATTAGGTCTCCTCTTAGAACCAATGACACAGGTTTTTGGCCTCAGTATCAGTGCCAGGTATAGGTTCCACATCGTGGGCCTTAGATCCAATCAGAAAGTAGTGGGTTATTCTCAGATCACTCATGCCACTATTTTTTCTTTTTTCGTTTTCTTAGTTATTTTCTTTACTTACCTTTTAAATGTTATCCGCTTTCCACGTTCCCCTCCCCTTGCTCACTAACCCACCCACTCCTGCTTCCCTGACCTGGCATTCCCCTATACTTGGTCAATGACCCTCCACAGGTCCAAGGGCCTCTCCTCTCATTGATGTCTGACCAGGCCATCCTATGCTGCCCATGCAGCTGAAGCCATAGGTCCCTCCATGTGTACTCTTTGGTTGGTGGTTTAGTCCCTGGGAGCTCTAGGGGTACTGGTTGGTTCATATTGCTGTTCCTCCTATGGGGCTGCTCTACCCTTCAGTAAGGTTGCTGTGGAACTCTTAGACTGTCTTGCAGTGAGTTGTCACCCTCCATATCCGTAGGACACTGTGAGGATGGACACTGGAACAAATCTTTGCACATATTTGTAATGGCTTCCCTAGGTCCCATCTCTTAGAGTACACACAGGATGTGTGACTCTCCTTCAGAAGGCAGTCACTTACTTTGCAGGCACAAAGCCTTGAGCCTTAAGGCAAATGTTGGCAGCAATTTCTATCAAAAGTTTTTGTGCCCCACTTCAGCTTCCTGGAGGATCTGTCTTTCACTCTTTTTCTCTCCTTCCCTCTTTCCCTTCCCCTTCCCCTCCTTCTCCCTCTCCCCTCCCCCTCCCTCTCCCTGCCTTCCCCCCTTCATAAATTATCTTATACATTACATCCTGACCACATTTTCCCCTCCATTCGCTCCTCTTAGTCTCTCCCCACCTCCCCTTTCCCTAAATCAACTCCTTCTCTCATTTCCTTAAAGAAAAAAGAAGAGTAGGCCTCCCAGGGATATCCACTGTCATGGCTTAACACAATACAATAAGACTGGGTATAAACCCTCATATCATGGCTGGAAGCAGCAACTTAGTAGGAGGAAAAGGGTTTCAAGCACAGGCTTTTTTTGGGAGTCTCACAAGAACACCAAGCTACACAACCATAAGGTAAATGCATAAGACCGTGCTCAGAACTATATTGGATTTGTGATTGTGACTTCAGTCTCTGTGAGCCCCTGTAAGCCCAGCTTGGTTGATTCTGTGGGCCATGTTCTCATGGTGCCCTCATTTCCTCTGGCTCCTACAATCCTTTTGGAGCTGTGTTTTTTTTTTTTTTTTTTTTTTTTTTTTTTTTTTTTTTTTTTTTTTTTTTGTGGTGTGTTTCTGCCATGAACATGTGATTCCATTTCTATCATATATATATACATATATATATATACATATGAATGTTTCACTAATGAAGCAACAACATCAACAACAACAGCAACTCAGCCCAGCTGGAAAGATGACTTAGTAGTTAAGAGCACTGGCTACTCTTCTCTTCCAGGGTTCCCGAGTTCAATTCCCAACACCCACATGGCAGCTCACAACTGTCTGTAACTCCAATTCCATAGTATGGCACCCTCATATCAATGCATATAAAATAAAGTCAAATATATTAAAAAACTCAGCCCAGAAAAATTAGAACCTTACATACACAACTTTTTTTTTTTCAGGATAAAAGTAACGTAAATACTGCTCTGGACATGCTCATGTGAAAACACCTCTCTGACATAGCCTGGCATTCAGAATTTGATCTGACATTCTTAACAACAGGAAAGATTCATTTCCAAACAAAAATGTGAAGTAAGTTTTAATCAACTGTGTGGACTATCCATGGGCACTCCTTACCCTCTGGGGATACTCTGGTCTCTGGAGTGAGAGCTGGTGATGCTGAGTTTGTCCTTCATGGCTAAGCTCTGTGTGGTACTAGCTCCGTTACTGCTCCAAGGATCTCTGTCACACCATGGTCCCGCTGAGCAGCTGTGAGAGATCACGCAAAGACTCACCTGCTTGTGCCCACGTTTTTGTGTCTGCCTTGGAGATCCTCTATCTGATGTTCATATTGAGCCAATACCCAGCATTCTTTCAGTGTGCTGTTCTATTTTTTTGCTATACGACCAGGAAGTTTATGACTCATCTCTGCAATGAGACTCTTTGTATCTATGCCATTGTCCATTCCTAGGACTAGACAAATAGCTGGGCTGTTTCAAGGCCATTCTGAGATGGAATAAAGTGCAGAATGGTGGGAGGAGCACCATCCAGATGTGAACAGCTGCATGGACATTCTACATGCATTGTTGACCTTGCTCACCATAAAACCCTTGGGATACAGATGCTACTCAATGCACCAGCTTTGCAGGTGTGCCCATGGAGTCTCCAGATGTCAGTCCTCTGACACATCATGCTGGACTGATGCGAGTGTGAGTCACTGTCCTGTTTTGCCTTGGCTCTTCTCTTATGCCTTGGCTAGACCTGCCTTTCTTTTCCCATCTTCTGACCTAAGCCAGTCACTGATACCTGGGAGAATCTGGCTGGACACATTGCAGCTGAAATGTTTCTTGGAAGTCTGACCCATCTGTCAGCCTTGGAGGATGGCTACGAGCCTTGTGCCAGCTCACACTTTTCTCTCTGGGTGTAAAAAGGCTGGAGAAAGATGTGCTGAGCCCTGCATATGTCCTGTTTCCTAGGGAACAAATGATCTGGAAAATGACCTGATGCTGTGCACTATGGAAGCCACTGATGGAGTACAGGGAACTGGCAGCATCACAAAAAGGATCAAGTTGTAAAAGGAGGGTGGAGAGTTAGGCACTGAGGCATTTGAACTGAGCAGTTCAGCACAGTTGATCCATCTGTCCCAGAGCTTGTCAAATGCCAAGTGTGTTAGTAGACTTTTCATTCAGTGTGAAAGCCTTCAGTGTGTCTGTGATGATTTCAGGTTTGTAGGTGGTGCCTTTGGACGCTTTCTTGTGTTTCTGTTTGGGAGTCTCCCCACTTGACTTCAGGACATGATCTCATTCAAAATCTCATTCCTTATTGCCTAGAAGTACTCAATCATAAAATATTCAAGACAATGAATATATATATATATATATATATATATGCACATGTATGTGTGTATGTGCATGCACATGTATGCATATGTGTACCTGTGTATGTGTTTGCCTGCCTACATGTGTGTATGAGTCTGTGCATGGGCAGTGTGTTTTTAGCCTGCATTTTAGTTCCTTTTTTTCTAAGTGTGATCAAAGGCACTGATTTTCCTTAGGCATTCCAGTCTTTAGTGACTGCATCTTTTTATGATTCTCAGAGATAAAATTCTCATTTGACTCTGGAGGCAGAAGCAGATCTCTGAGTTCGAAGCCAGCCTATTCTACAGAGTTCTAGGATAGCCAATGCTACACAGAGAAATATTGGCTACTGCTATGATTGACACCATGGCCAAAAACAACTTCGGGGAGGAAAGGGTTTGTTTGGCTTATACTTCCACACACATCATTGTGTAACAGCACATCATTGAGGGAAGTCAGGGCAGGAACTATATCATGCTTAGCTAGCTTATGTGGCCTACGACTACCTGACTAGGGATGGTACTGCCCACAGTTGGCCAGGTCCTTCAGCATCAATTAGCAATCAAGGCAATTCTGAACAAGTCAATTCTTCAGTTGAAATTCTTCCTTCCTAGGTGACTTTAGGTTGTCTCAAGTTGACAATAAAACTAACCAGGACAATGATCATCTGTTTTGCTCTTTTGGAACAATTTATTGGTGATGAAGCCAACACACTCACCCAGGATGGAATCTGTTCAAAGCCTCAAAATTATTGCCCTTAACATTTTCAGCCCATTAAAAAGGCAACAAGCCAAGTACAGATAGTTTCCTTTCATCAAAGTGCCCTACCAGCTCTTTTCTATGATTGATGGGAAAATGTTGGATGAGAAGCCAAAAGCTCTCAGCTGGTATAGTGATCACCATGATCTTCCTTCTCTGCCTTGTTCCTGACTATCATTATCATCATCAGCATTGGGTAGAACTTGTCATTGTCACTGTCATTATCTTATTATCACTGGGTAGAACTTGCCATTGTTTCCCTCATATTCATAGTCATTAACATTGGTAGAGTAGAGCTTAGCACACCATTATCATCATCTTTATCTTTGCATCATTGTCATCATCTCCATCATCATTGGGCAGAGCGTCTCATCATCATCATTGGGCCACTGTCATCATCATTGTCATTGTCGTCGTCATTGTCATTGTTGTCATCATCATAGTGATTATCAGTGCAATCACTAATGTGCAGTGATCACAAGGGCCAGATTGCTGATCTAAACACTTGACATTATTAATTTGTTTAATCTTCACTATAACTTAGGCACCGAGGACTGCTATTCTCCTCACACTCAAGGTGAGGATTTATCTCACAGAATTAAGGAACTTGTGAAACTCTCTGTCTTGGAGTTCCGGAGACAGGATTGGACAATATTAGTTATCCTTACATTGGTATGACAGAATATTTGGCTGAAGCAACTTAAAGGAAAACAGGTTGATTTTGCCTCATGGTTTCATAAGAATTTCAGTCCAGCATAACAAGGGAACAGAATGGTACATGTGACAGAGGCTCCTGGCATCTTGGTAGGCCAGGAGTGAAGACCATGGCTAGAACTAGGGATGGCTCTACAAAGGCATGTCCCTTCTAGCTTACTTCTGTTAGCTAAGTGACAGTTCAATAGCCTTGAACATACCAACATAAACTGGAGACAGAGAACACAAAACAGGGGCATTTCAGATTCAAATTATATTATTACCTCTTCCCACAAAGGCTCGTGGCCACATCATAATGCAAAATTCTCAAGAATTTTAAGAGTTCTAACCCTGTTCAAAGTCCAGTCTTTTCTGAGACTAAAGGAAATTTTTTTTCACTGTGAGCCCCTATAGAATAAAACATAAAGTTGCATATTTCTAATATATAGAAGAACAGAGTAAATGATCCCACTCCCAAAAGGAGAAATAGGGGGCAGTGAGAAGTGGGTCACAGAAAGATCCAAAGAAAGTCAGCATGGCAGACATTAAATACTGAAAGTCGGCATGGTGAACGTTGAGTGCTCCCATGCTTTGCATCTGTGGCGTATGGGGCATCATGTGTGTGCCGTTGGGCTTGACAGTCCCTGGGCCTTTGGCTCTTCCACCTGCCACACACGTGGCCTATCTCTTGAACCAGCTGTATTTTGTGCCTGCAGCTTTTCTCCCAAAACATCTCACATTCTTGCCATTTCTAACACCCTGGGATCTCCATTGTAACTTAGACTTCTTCCTCAAAACTCTATCAGGGTTCCCAGTACAGAATCCAACTTTATTGCTTAGTTTTTTTTAATCTCAAAGGCTTTATGTGGGATTCCCATGATCCTACAATTCTTGTACTCTGCACACCTGTGAAGAAAAGGAAGTACCATGCAAGCAGCACCAAGTTCTTCTGCAAGCCATATGCCTGTGTACCTCTGCTTCATGCTGTGATGTCTAGGAAATGGTGCTTACGCATTCAGAGTGTTACCAGTCTACCACCATGCATTCCTGCCCTGGCCAAGAGGGTGATATGTACCAGGATGTGTTGTGTCTTGGCTCTGCCACACATGGTAATAATAAACTCTGTCCTAGAAGGTCATTGGGACTTGGAGTAAGTCAAATCTACAAGGGCCAAATCACAGCATCATACAAGTAGCTGTCATGGTGTCAATATGAGGTATAAGAAGAGATGCGGGCCTTGGATCCAGTGACATGCTGAATTTAACAAGACCAATAACTTTCTGGAATGAGATTTGCAAGTTGACCTTGATGCCTCAGAGGAGGGTCCTCTTTGAAACAATAGCTATTTGACTCTACACCCTAGCCATGCAATCAGAAAAAGAAGACCCCTGGTGCTCCAGGGCCATGAACCAAACGATGGGCAAACTTGTTTACTATGGCCATTTGCCAGAGGAACCATTTGAGGTGGTGTCAAAAGTGAGGCTATTTTTTTTTATACCCATAGTCTCACCACCATGGTTGATAGTGCTCCTCTGCCTGCCACTCACAACCATCCTACTCTAAGGGCTACCCAGGCCATGAACTACACAGGATCTCACAGCTGTGTCTCAAGGCTAGGAAACTGTCCTTCCACCAAAGCTCGGGTCTGAAAGCACAGCCTTACTTGGAACTTTGGGGTAAATAGCATTTGATTTATCTGAGAAGTGTCCTCACGTGTGTTTGGAAAAGGCACACCCGAATGCAGGCATGCTCGTCATATAGTTTCTCAAATATGGTCATACATCCATTGTATTTTAGCACACATGTTCATATGTAGTGCAGGCTCACTGGTGTTGTCTGTCTGTCTGTCTCTCATGCACATGCACACATACACACACACACACACACACTCATACACTCATTCAGAGTTTCACTTGCACATAGGTACACTCCCCATCTGGGCTTCCATAATCCACAGATGTTTCTTATGAATCATCTATATTGCTACTGCCATAGAGTCACCACACACCTCCACATCCCTGATTTCTGCGAAGATGCTTGCTTTGTTTGAGCCAAGGGGAACAGAGTCATACCCTTGCCTGCTATGTCTGTTGGTGACACTAGCATTTCCACTAGGCCACTTAGATGCTTAAAGTCATTTGGACTGAGTGTACTCTCACTACTGTAGTATACGTTACAAGAATAAACTTGGCATGTCTACCCTGGGGAATAATCGCTCACCCTTAACTCAGAGTCAGCCGTCTTTCTCTGCATTGCTTTAGCATGTATACCTTCCACAACCTGCTCCTCAGGTGTGAAGCTTCCCAGCTCACTTCTGGCCTTCTGGTTTTTTTTTTCTATTAGGAATTCTGACTTGATGGAAATCTTGTAAAATTTGCTTGTTTTTAACCCAGACAGGAGTCGTCTTGTTTTATCTTTCTTTTACCTTCTTGCAAGGACTTTGACATGTTATTTTTTTGTGACTCTAAATCATTCATATCCTCAAGGCTCTCCTATTTAATAAAGATTACGTCCACTTCAAGTTCAGCAAAGCCACTAAAGCAGGAGTTCTCAACCTGCGGGTTATAACCCTTTGGGGGTCAAATGACTCTTTCACAGGGGTTGCCTAAGACCATTGGAAAACACAGACATTTACATTATAATTCATAGCAGTAGTAAATTACAGTTATATTTTCCATTAGAATTATAATTTTCAAAAATAATTTGATGGTTGGGGTCATCACAGCCATGTTAAAGGGCTGTGGCATTAGGAAGGTTGAGGACTGCTGCTAAGCCTTAAACTATTCCCAAAGTTCCTGCTCAATCAAACTGCTTCGCTCTTCTGTGAACAGTCTTTTCTGGCGTGATGAATAAGCCATTTCTCCGCCTCTTGCATATCCAGTTCCTTCAGTAATGTCTGCCCATCTTCTACCTAGTTCCTGATGTTCATGGAGACCTACGGCAACAATAACCAAGTATCACTAATGGCTCAACCCACCAGGGACTGGTTCATCTTACTCAGATCATGCAGCTTCTGTTTTAAGGAGGAATGCAAGGGTATAGGGCTCAGTTTCTTTGTTTTTACACCCTGCAGACTGATCCCTACCTCCATGCCCCACAGCTTCACAAGCAAGAGCTCCCTTCATTGCATAAAAATCATTTCTGTGGCTGGAGAGATGGCTCAGTTGTTGAGCACGTGCTGCTCTTGCAGAGGACCTGGGCTCAGTTCCTAGCACCCACATGGTGCAGATCACAAGCTTCTGTAACTCTGGTTTCAAGGGATCTGATGCCCTCTTCTGATCTCCATGGGCATTTCCTGCACATGGAGTACATATACACACATACAGGCAAACATTCATGTACTGAGAATATAAATACATTCTGAAGTCTTTTCCAATTCAACCAGCTGAAATGCTGAGTAGTCTTTGATGATCATAATTTATTGCCCATTCCATTACTAAGGTCTTGCTGAATCTTAGAGTTCTTCTCCCTCTATTACAGGTTAGCCTGAGGGACACCTTCATCAGTTTTTTTTTTTTTTTAACTAGAAAGGATTCTTTAATTCAGCTCTAATGTTTGCTCTTTTTCTTTGAATACTGCCAACTGTAAGAAACAGCTTACCAACATGCCATCTCCCTCCTTCCCAGCCTCCCTGTCACACAGAGGGTGATACCAAGGATAGCACCTTTGGGTGCATCCCCCACACTCACATGGTATATACTGCGTTCATCATGGAGACATGAATCCCCCAAAACTGAGCAGAATAGGGCTGTTGATCCATCTCTCAGAGATGACCTGGCCTTTGTTGGATGTCCTATTACCCATCACAGGAATCATGAAAGTACACAGCAGAAGGAAGGTTCACCTTCCCATACACACAGGCAAGGGTGCCACAGTAGAACTGCCTTTATGGATGGTCTTCCTTCATGTGGATCAGCCTCAGTCACACGTCAGCATGCATTCCTGCCCAACCCATATTTAGTTCTGCTGGTTCTAAGGTCAAGTACTAAGTCTGTTCTGTGATGTCACATCTGGAGAGATGTGAACAAATCTCTCCCCATTATTCCAGATAAGGCACTGATGGAGGAGCAAAGAGCCAACTCCAACTGAGTATAGCCTAGTGAGCCAGTGGTTTAATTGGGGTTGCTTACAGGAGTGTGGGGGACTCGGAAGCAGCTGCTTCAATGGAAACTCCATTTCTACGACATGGGCAGTAGCTGTGAAGCCACCTCCCTGCAGGTCTCTGCAGGACCTTCTCAGCAAGGCTGTCAGTCTCACCCCCACAGTAAGTTTTCCTGCTTACACAAACTTGGGCATAATCCTTGTGAACTCTGTAACTTTCAGGACTGTCCTGGGGTATACCATGTGAGTATGGAGCTGCTGGTGACGCTGGATTTGTAAGTTTCGCTCCCTTCCTAGGTCATATGAGCCACTCCTACGTTTGTAAGATAATGTTTCATTCTAAACAAATAACCACAACACAGTGCATGCATACATACATTCAACTGTATTCATGGATATACACACTTGAGTGTATTCTCACACACACACTCACAATCAACTGTACTCTCACATACATACAAACACGCTCTCTTGTACCCTCTCATATATGTACTATACTCACACATGCAGTCACTTCCAGTCTCACACCTGCAGTCACTTGTACTCTCGCATGCATGCACGCTCTCATATTACTCTCACATGTAACATGTAATTTGTACTCTCACATAAACACATACACTATGACTTGTGTTCACACATACATCTACCATCACTTGCTCTATTGCACACATGAATTTGTATTCCTACCTGTACACATGAGCCTTAAACATAGGCACACCTCTGCTCTCACACACAGGTAAACATTTGTGTAGAATTACACACTTGCTGCATGCACCAAGAGTCACCTACTTTACACGACACCAATTCAATAGACATGACTGCATTGCACATCTCACTTTATCTCTGTGTTTTTGTTCTTTGATGAAAATCCTCTCAGATGTGAGATGTGTTGTGCATAAGCCATCTCCCAGATGAAACCTTAGGCATCTTTCTTAATCATAGAGGAGGAAAGATGATTCAGCAGCATATACAAACTATTGAAAGGAAGAAAAAACAGGCAGAAAGGGAACCCATTGCTAAAGATCTGGAGTGGAGAGTCTAACAGACATCTATCTATCTTTATTACCAGCCTCAGTGACCCCTTCCTCAGGCCATAGGAACAGATATTTGAGGAACCTAGTCATGTCCTTCCTCACCATCATTTAAAACATCAGTGGAGCTGGATGCAAGGGGAATGCTAAGGTGAGTGGGGTGGAGCTGAGTCTGGGAGGAGAGGGCGAGGCTCAGGTATCTTGGCTTTGCCCTCATTCACATGTTGGGCTCTAGTTTCACAACTGGCCGTGGAACCTCTCAAAGTGATGCTGGACAATCTCATACAACTTTGACATGGACACATTCATGACTTGTACTAAAATATTGGCATTTGAATATATATATGAAATGCAATGCAAGGATGCAAGGAAAGCCAACTTCTGTTGTGAAGAAACCCCAGCAAAAGCAGCAATGAAGGCCCTGAGTCAGCTGAGTACAGGTCACTTACCTAGCATGGGGCTTATCCTTAGCACAGCCATATTGACAACAAACAAGCATACAAACCAGCAGCTACTTAATATTTTCTCATTGAACTGTCACTTTTAGTGCTACCGTGGTGCTTATTGAGGTTACATGAGTAGAAGAGGGTATATGGCAACTTGATTCTTTGAGGGGACAATTTGTATATTTAATTTTAAACTGAACATTTTTATTAAAAATACAGCAAAGTTTAACTTGTTCAAGTGATTTAAGCTACCTATGGAAACATTTGCCTGCTCTGGACTTTGCTACTCTTAGATTCAGGGGACCATTCTAGGGTCCTTTTAAGCTTGCCTCTCTCCACCTGGGTCGAGCCATATTTGGCCTCCTGTATGCATGACCTTGTGGTGCAGAGGTAAGCAACCAGGAGGCTGGGTTTTCTGGTTTGGGCCATGAGGCGGCTGCTTTCCTTATAACTGTTGGCCAGGAGCAGCCATAGCCTAGCTCCTGTTCTGAGAAGAAAACTGAGGTGCCAGGGTCTGCCTGGGTCCAAGCACAATGCAGCAAGTCTGTGTTAAGAGTGTGTCTCACTATCCCATCTCAGAGGTACACCATGGGGGACAGGCAGTCACAGGATGTGATTTCTGATACCAGTATTCTGCATTATCTGTAAGTATGAATATTACCTTTTTGTCAGTTGCATTGGAAAAGAATAAGTTATAACTAGTCAATCTCCTATAATCGTAGGGGGGAGGCATGGCTTAATTGCTTCGGTTAAGTGGCCAGTGACTTTGCCAGCACTCATAAATGCCATTAGGCTTCAGGCCACCGAGATGGACCTGTTGATTTATTAAATGATGACAGGCAAGGAGCTGGTGCAATTTCTTTTATGGGTTAACACACAGAGCTGAAACACCTAAATGGTTAAGTCTGATATTCTGCCTGGCCTCTTCCAGATGAGATCAAGGGAGAAGGGTGACAGAGGTTCTCACTGTCTCACTGTGATGGGGTGGGGGGGAGGGGTTGGCATTCAGTGGATTTGCTTCTCATACCGTAAAACACATGAAGTAATTATCAACTGTTCAGGACATGTAGAGAACCTTCAGCTGTTCTTCTCCTTCCCTGCCTCCTTCTCCCTTAGTTAAACAGATGTGTGTGAGATTGCTTCCCTTTTATGACTATGAAGTCACATAGTCACAGTACTCTTTGTTGGCTCAATGATTTGCAAAACTGACAATACATGCCCACTCAATGTGACCTTGGTGTGCTGGGCAGCCTGCTAAACTCCTAGCTCTGTCAGCTGGAACAATCCCTTTCCTCAGACAACTTAACTGTAAGTGGGCCATGAGGAGACAGCTTTGCAGCGCAGTTGTCTTTTATTCCTGTGAGCTTGCTTTCCTCCTAGCCTAGAACTTTTTCCTGTTGACCTGCTAGGAGGGGATGGGATGTGCTTTGGGGTTCACTATGTTGTTTAGCTTCAAAAATATGTCAGATCTACCCAGTGCTTCATAACTGTGTGTGGTGTTGCAGAGAGGCCAGGAGCCCAGGATGTGGCTTAGTGGTAGACTGTTTGCCGGCGTGTTTTATTTCCCTCTTCATGCTAAACTGACTTAGAAAGCACTTTCTGCTTCCAGCTTTTAAGTCTCTTGTAACCTGAAGGTGATGACAGGCCTGGATGTAGGGCAGGCACTCCTGGGTCCCAGTGAGCCCGAGAGCTGGGAGCTTCTAACATTCATCTGGGGACACAGGGAAGCTCCCTAGAAAAAACTGTCAGCAGTTCTCATGAAGGAAAGAGATTGTCAGTCTGGGTTACCTCACTTAGTATGATGTTCTCTAGCTCCATCCATTTGCCTAAGAATTTCATGAATTCATTGTTTCTAATGGCTGAATAGTACTCCATTGTGTAGATATACCACATTTTTTGCCAGACTCAAAAGGTGAATCATGGTATGCACTCACTAATAAGTGGTTATTAACTTAGAAAACTGGAATACCCAAAACATAATCCACACATCAAATGAGATACAAGAAGAAAGCAGGAGTGGTCCCTGGTTCTGGAAAGACTCAGTGAAACAGTATTTGGCAAAACCAGAACGGGGAAGTGGGAAGGGGTGGGAGGGAGGACAGGGGAAGAGAAGGGGGCTTACGGGACTTTCGGGGAGTGGGGGGGCTAGAAAAGGGGAAATCATTTGAAATGTAAATAAATTATATCGAATAAAAAAAATGACAATAAAAAAAGAAAAGAGATTGTCAGTGCCACCAATGGCTAATGTGTGCTTGCTGTGCACCAGGTGTTCCTTAGCGGAGCCTATGACCTTGATGTCTGTGGCCTCCCAGCTTTTCAGCAGCACCAATTCCTCAGCAAACTCCATTCTCAACTCCAGTCTTCAGGATGACAGTGTCAAGTGTCAGTGTCTGTGTCCTTCCACAGGCTGCCATGACTTTTTTCTCACACATGTTCCCTTTAGGGACAGCGTAATTGGCCAGGTCTCTGCTGGAGTTTCTCTATGTATCTTGGCCACACTGACCCTGTTCTGCTGTTCTGGACACTTCTACAAAACACCAACTACAGGCATTCTACGGAATGTTCCAGCATCTGCTCTGCTTAACCCTCTCAGCCCTGGGAGGGAGGTTTTCATTGGCCCCACCCAAAACTTGAGTTCCAAGAGCCCAAGGCACTTGTCTCAGATCCCCACCTGCCATTCTCTCAATGAAGCCAGGGCTTGGAAATTGTTTTCTAAACTCCAGTCTTTTCCCACAACATCAGGGCACCGTGTCCAGGCATCCCTGGGCCTCTAGCATCCATAGACAAAGCATAAATGCTCTTCCAAATATGGCAATAGTAGGTATTATCAAAGGCTGGTACTTTGATGGCCCTGAAAAGCTGACCTACATTATTATATTAGTTTCCTTCCTACCAGGCCTTGGATTGGCATAAGCATTGTGTTTGAGCTAGAAACGTATCTTGTGGGAAGGGTGTTACATAGGAACGAGGAACCTTGTACTTGCTGGAGTGACATCATCCATGCTGGCAGAGCCCCCATGGGAATGTGGGACCCTCTTGGGTCCTCCACCACAGAGACCATGCTTTTCCGAGGGTAGAATAGTATTTCTGCCTTGTCTTTACCACAGCACTAGCTCATAACCTCTTCCTTTGTAAGAGCTTGTGGTCATCTTTCCTGTTTATGTGCCTTGGTCACCTGCAAAGACACCTTGTCTTCTCCAAACACTCTGAAGAATACAGCATTGGTGTTCTTGGAGACACTGTGGAGCAGAGGACAAACTGCATCCAATGGCTGATGTGGCCCATGCCTTTGCATTGGGTTACCTCAGGCTCACCATTTCAAGCTTGTGAAAACCAGACACAGTGCTGAGTCTGACTCAAAGTTTCTCCATCTTTGGTGCCTTGTTCTTAGAACACAAACTCAAGAGTGTGTGGGACTGGCAGGAAGGGAAGGGGTGTGGTTTGCACAAAGCACCAGATGAGGGACAAGGATATGCCAGTGGCAGATTGAATGTGAACAACAGATGTAGCCGTTCTCAATGTGGGATGGCAACACCAGAGATGTCATACACTTCAGTTCCAGACACGGGCTCCCGTGCTTCACCTCCAACCACAACCCTTGCTCCACCACCTCAGCTACCAAGACGCAAAGCTCCAGTTCCCAGGTCATTTTGGAAAAATACAGACTTATGGGATGGCAGTAAGGGGGGTATTCCTGCATCTTTCCCCACCTTCCCTCTGCAGAGGGACTCTGAAAACTTAGTGAGATTTTCTGCTCTGTACAAGGATGGCACCCGCTGCTGGAGGGACAGTGTCTTCCTTTGGTCTAGCAAGGAAGGTTGAAAGTGACCCCTGCCTCCCACCCCCGCATCTTGCTTTCTAAGTTTATGTGGGAGATGAGATTCAACTTCATGGCCTTGAATTTCTTAGACTAATCTTAAAGCTTATGGTTTTGGTTTCTTGCTATGGGAATGATAAGTCTTGATAGAACTCTGTACTCCAGGGAGGAGTCAGAGCCCCTGATGGTCAGGGACCTGACTCCTTGGGGCAGCAGAGTCTCATTTGTGCTGGCAGGGACTTGCACATCACAGTCACATGAGAAAATGTTGTTTGTCCCACAAATGGCTCCCTGACTGAGCAGAATGTTGAGTGATGACATGTGTCTCTGGGGTAGGTTGCTTCTTCATATGCCTCTTGCACACTAGCTCAGTGAGCCACCTGTGGAGCCTGGGATGCCTTAGGAGACATGAGGGAGCTGTCTCATGGGCGTGTATGGCCTCAGGAAGGCAGGTCTAACTATACCAGAGTGTTCTGACACCCTTGTTAGAATGGAGTACGTGCAGTGCTGGACTGGAAGCAGAGTGTAGGTAAAGGGGGTACACTGGAAGGGCATCCCTTCTCCCACAAGGGTTTCCTGGAAGGGCCAGCTATCCCCTAAGGTGTATGATCATTTGAAGCTCCTCACTCAGGGGTAGCTAAGTGGGGAGCCCATTTCCATCTGCACCCTTGGTGTCTCTTCTGTTGTTGCTCACCTATTCAGCAAGAAGCTATTGATGGCCTCTTATTTGGGATCCATCCTTCCACCCATCCATCCATCCATCCATCCATCCATCCATCCATCCACCCACCTACCCATCCATCCATCCATCCATCCATCCATCCATCCATCCATCCATCCATCCATCCACCCACCTACCCATCCATCCATCCATCCATCCATCCATCCATCCATCCATCCATCCATCCAGCCAGCCAGCCAGCCAGCCATCCATCCATCCACTTACATGTGTGCACTGTGAAATGTTAACTCCTCAGGAATTGAGTTGGGGACTAGAACACTCATAGGAAGTGAGACAAATTCCTTTGAATCTTTGTGTCTGGAAGCATCAGGGAAAGAGGTGTTCTGTGCCAGGGGACACATGGGTGCAGGGGCAGCAGGCAGGTAGAGATTGCTTCAGGGTTTCTAAATCCAGACCTGCTTGCTTCTTTTGGAGTGTGTGCTAAGGTTGGACTCAGGGAGAAGGTATATTCTTATGATAGTCTGGATACTATTTAATATCAGTGTTTTAGCAAATTAATTGATGCATAGTATTTTAGCTTTAATTTTGGAGACAGGCTTTCATGAATGGTAGGCTGGCCTCAAACTTCCTCAGTACCTGAGAAGGTCATAAAATTTCTGATGCTCTTGCCTCTACTTTCTGAGTGCTGGAATTAAAAGGATGCACCACTACCTCTGATTTATGTGCTGTAGGACTTTATGCATGTGAGACAAGCATTCTACCAACCAAGATACAGCTCAGCCCAGTGTCATATCTCTATAAGAACTCTTAAATATGATGAGTTAAATATGATGCCAGTCACCTGTAATGCAAACTCTTGGGAGCCCAAGGCAGAAGGGTAGAGAGAATATTCTGTGCCAACCTGAACTACGTAGTAAGACTCTTGCCTCAATGAGCAAACAAGGAAAAACCAAACAACCAACCAACACCAACCAATGTTAACAATTATAAAATGATACATGTTTATTATAGAATATTGTGAAAATATAATAATACCTAAAAAGGAGTAAAGGAGTGAATAATCATAGTAAGGCCTGACCCAATAATGAGCTCCTTCCAGGCCTCTCTGTATATAATTTTTGAAGGTTCTGTATATAGCTTATTAGAATTTCATGTTCTCCCACTCCACCATTGGTGTGTGAATTTTGCATATTCTTAAGGAGTCTTTGTAAATAGAGCGTTCTTCTCATATGGATGATGTTCTATGATTTGGATCAGTTGTTGTTTCAGAAGAGGCTTTGCTGCTTAGACTTGTCAGAGTAGTGTTGCAGGGTTATTTTGTTGTGGTGATGGTTTGGTTGCCCTTTGTGTGGAATGTCAGTCTAGAGCCTTGGTTGTGTGTAATAGGCAAATGCTCTCCCACTGAGCTGCATGCCCAACCCGATTTGTTGGGAGTCAGCAAAAGAGTTTAAGTTGTCCAGTTGACCTTCAACTTCTGATTCTTTTGCCTCTTCAGCTTCTGACTGTGAATTGTGTTGTATTTATTGAATCTGGTAGTAGGGCTTCCTGGATGTTTCAGAGGCTTGTCACAGGCCCTATCATAGTCCAATCATCTCCCAGGCAGGCCTCACCAGCCCACAGTCTACTCACACAGGCACCCTCAGCAAACGTGCTGCATCACTGTGGTCACAGTCTTTCTTTCCTAACAAAGTTAAATTTTTATTGGACATGTCTCCTTTTTCTGCCAGTTCAGTCTCTTTCTCTTTTCTATCTGCATCTTCCGTGTACACATTCAAGACATTCATGTTGGTGTTTGTAAGTGAGCACGTGTGTGGAGCCCAGGGGCTCCCTCAGGTGTTGTTCCTCAGGCTCTGTCCTCCTTTGTTTTGAGACAGAGTCTCTCACTGGCTTAGAACTTACCAACAAGGTTAGGGTAGTAGACCAGTGAGCCCCAGAGACCCAACAGGCTCTGCCCTCCAGTGCTGAGACTGCAAGCATACACCACTATGCCTGACTTTATAAATATGGATTCTGGGGAAAGAACTTAGATCTTTGTGCTAGCAAGCTGAGCACTTTACCCTTGAGCTATCTCCCTAGTCCCTTGTGGTTATTTCTATGTGTTCAGCCTGGACCCTGGGCTCTACTGCAATGAGTTGCACTGATCTGGCCCACTCTATTGAGTACTCTGGTTACCCTCAGTCCTATCTGGCCTGTCCATTGGATTAGGGTTGGCTGCATTATTAGACAAAAACAATAGATTCACAATTGCCAAGTGTGGGGTGGGGTGTATGACAAGAAGAGGGAGTGTTCTGAAAGTTTAGTGGTGACTCTTTCTCCAAATAACATGATCATGAATCACAGACTCTGGAAGGACCAGTGGTGACTCAAAGTCAACTTCCCAGTGAGGTTGTTCCTCTGCGTGCAGGACCCGACTTGACCAGGAATCTGGCTCTGGCAATGCCAAGCCTGGGTTTCATTTGTTTTTGTGTTTGGGGGCAGAGCCTTGCAGAACAACATTTGAATGCAGGTGCCACACATCAGAGGATGTGTTCACCCCACACAGGGACCCTGCCTCACCTTTCCCCTCCAGTGGGTCATAATGCCCCATTCCAGAAGCAAGATGTCTCATGCGCTCTCCGCCCTGGCTGCCTATTGAGCATTTTGTTTTTTCTTTTAGTTTCCCTATGTTTCCATATGCTATGACAAAGCACCGGAACCCGGGAGTGACTCATGGGAGGGTAGAGAATCAGAGCCAAAAGGTGACTTGCGGGTTTCCAGTTCAACCCACTTCCCTGGAAGAAGAGGAAGCAGGCCACAAGACCTGTCTAGACTGACAGTGGCTGGGGGCAGATCCAAGATCAGAAAGTCTCCTGGCTTCTAAGATAGAGTTTTTGTTCATGTTGTGAGCACTAGAGCCTGGGGACAAACTTCTGAGCTTCAGTCTAATCACATGTTACTGTGTCACAGGAGTCCTTCATCCCTCTGCCATTGGAGTGCTGTGGTCCATGTCATGGGCTTATCTACTCTGTCTCTCTAAGCCCTCACACTCCCACCTCTTCTGAGGCCTGGAACAGCTCCCCGCAGCTGTAACCTTCCACTTAGAAGCTTCTCCTCTTCCCACTACAAGAGCATCTTGGGGTTTCTCTGTTAGACTTCATTGAGGGCAGCCATGCTCACAGCACAGCACAATGGTAAATAAAGGCAAGTGGCTAAAGTCATGCTGTAGCCAGTATGTGATTTCTTCAGGTCAGTACTGACATCAGTAACGAAGGGAATCCATTCAGCTGGGCTCAGAGACCCTTGGTGGGCCAACACACAGAGCTCCCAGTGTGTGCCACACACAAACCACAAACCATGATGCTCACTGTGTGTGCACCAAGGGCTTGGTAGTTGGGAACAGTCTTGGAAGGGCCTGATAAATGGCTCTGGTCACCCACCAGACATTCCTGACTTTAGGTCAGCCACCCAGGACCATTGGCTAAACTGTGAGCTTCACTGACTGGGGGTAGGGTTTAGGGTGTCTGCCCCAACCAAGTTCAGGTGGATATATAAGCAGAGGCCAGAAGGCCCTTTAGGAAGCTAAGAGATAGGAGCCAGAAGGAGAGGTCCAGAAGAGAGGGACCTACAGTGGAGTCCAGGACAGAACAGGAAGAACAGACACACTAGCTGTGTGAGGGCTCTGATTGGCCTCGCAAGGACCCTGGAAGTCATGTGGGGTGTTGGGAGGTAGGTGGACTGATATGGCTGTAGTTGTTGGAGCACTTGGATATAGACAAATGTCAGGTGGCTGAGGACATGGGACAAGAGTGGATGATCCAAGAGACCATCTGAGGACTCAGGGTGGTCCGTGTGTGAGGCTTGACTTGGCCTCCAGTGGGAGAAAGTAGATGTGAGGGAGCACAGTTTGGGTGTGAGGTAGCATCAAAGGGAGGTGACAAGGGGACCCTCTGACATGGATACTATGCAACAGAGAGACCTTAGCCTGGCATAGGAATTGGGGAAGGAAGAGGTGGTTACCTGGAGTTGTGGATGGAGTCTGGGCTCCATCTTGGATGTGGGTTCTAGATTTGGTGAGACTTGGAGACAGTGGACTCTAGTCACTGGGGAGATTGTCCAGGGTGTGTGAGTCTGGCAAGAGAGACTGGGGCTGGAGATGAAACCCTGGGTGCATGAATGCAATGCAATGGTGTAGCCTGGTGGCTGGGAGTTGAGGGCAACTCCCGGGGAGGTATATAGGGCTGGGAGAATGGAGAGGTAATCTGTAGGAATCCAGAGTTCCCAAGTTCACAAGCCACTGAGGAATCAGACAATGAGCAGGAAGGAAGCCCGAGAGAGGACACCCTAAAAGCCAGGTGAGGGCTCCAGGTGCCCATTCAGGAAGGGGGTGGATGGAGAGCCTGGGCAGCGCCCAGCAGCCAGCGTGTGGGGGAGTGCTTGGTAGGCCTGCCTGCTGCGTTTGCCTCACTGACCACTCCTAGGGTCAGTGACAAGTTGTTCTGCTTGCAGTCCCTGCACTTCCTCTTCTTTGCTGCATCTTGTCAAAGAAGTAGGAGCTGGAGTGACTGCTGCAGTAGCTCTAGCTGAGGCCACGGGGAAAGCAGCAGCATAGAGCTTGGCCAGCATCTGGACACTGAGGGTGGCCAGGTGAGGAGGAGCCAGTGCAGAGGCAGGGCCTTGGGCAACAGGCGAAATTGAACTTGCATTTATCTGCAGTGTCACACTAATCTTATCTGCACTCCGGGTGCACAGAGAGTGCGGCTCAGATCAATATTTGCTCCCAGCTCGGTTTCCCAGCCTTCTGTCCCTGGCACACATCTGCCCCTCCCTGTGTGCCAAGTGTGCTCCCGAGGGCTTCTTACTATTGCTATAATTCAGAAAAGATCATAGACCTGCATGGGTCCCTTGGCAGGAGGCCTTTGCATCCTGAACCTTCTCCTCCCACGTAGATAACAACGCAGACCATCAGGTCATTGCCTTTACAGGCTACACGGGCTGTTGGAAGCAGAACTCACAAGAGTCCATGTAGGGTGGGTCTCTTTCCAGCTGGGAACCTGTAGCCTTTTCCCCTTGACATTTCAAGCTCTGGGAACTCCAAGCGTCCTAGAATCTTTATGTTCTGTCCCTGTTTTCTTCTGTGCACACGTGTACTTGTGTATGTGTGTTCATTGTGTATACAGGTGCAGGTGGACATGTGTCCATAGGCGTGTGTAGGTCAGAGAGCAGCGTCAGGTCTCTCCCACAGTTGCTCTTTACCTTAGCTTTTGAGGTTGGGCTTGTCACCCAGAGCTCACCAGTTTGACCAGACTAGCTGTACAGCGAGTCCCAGGGATGTTCCTGTTGTCACCGCCCCAGCATCCAGCTTTTGTATTCCAGAGCTGGGATTGAACTTGGGTCCTCATGCTTGTGTGGCAGTCACTTTACCTCCCAAGTCATCTTCCCAGCCCCTTGTAGGCGCATTTTAAGTATAGATCCTTGGAGACCCAGCCAGACACTATGATAAGGTGTGGAGGGTACATTTGATAAGGTTTACCCCCAAGTGATGGTGACAGCACTTCTGGCTCCCATTTGTTTCTGGTCCTATAAACTGTATTCTGGAGAGAACTGGGGTGCATGGCATAGGTTACACAGAGACTCGTAGGTGCTAGAAGCTGGGGGCAGAGACTGGCCTGTGGGGTTCCCCCGGGTTAGTCAGGGGGGTAGAGTGACTGTGGTGATCCTGAAGCTCTCCCTGCCCTCTCTGACTTTCTGCACAGGTGCTCTGATATTTTCTCTTAGCTCAGTCTGTCCTCTGTGACAGTGATGCAGGTGGGAGGCTGACTTCCCTTGTCCCAGCAAATAGGTGCTAGGCCAAGATTGGAGCCAAGCATCCTTATATCTGAGCCTCCCCTCACAACCACAGCATGGCCCCTTGTGTGGCTTCTGTTTCCAAGTTCTTCTTTGGCCTGTAAGATGCCCGTTCTACAAGCAGTGGACGAAGCACATGACAGGTTAGGGTGAGTGGGAGGCCGCTGAGGAACAACCTAACGCTGGTGCTGCTGAAGGGAAGTGCCTGGTACTGCTTTGTGTCCTGGTAACAATGAAATGCCCAGAAGCAAGGAGTGGGGAGGGTTCCATTCCAGAGCTGATGCTTAGCAGAGATGTGTTGCTTGGGAAGGGTTGAGAATGGCTGCAGACAGGTGCTTCCCACTGCTCCCCGGGATGACCTATGGCTCTCTTCCCCATACCCTCTGCCTGTCCCCTCAGATCTCAGTTTTGATGACATCTGCTCATCGAGGTCCACAGTGCTCTTTACCCGTCTCGACACTGGCTTGGAGTTTCACGAGCTGTTTTATGCTTTGCTTTGTATGATAGATGCCCATTGCACAGAAAAGAGTAAAGGCCTGCACGCACGAATGGCCTCCGGCAATGTGGACATATTGCTGTCATTTCCTGCTCCCTTCCTGTCATGTGACCAAGAACTCATTCTGCCTCATTCTCTCAGAGACACTTATACACCCATATTTCAGTGGAGGCCTTTTGGGGAGATAATCAGCTGCTTCTGGAAGAATTCCTGTGTGCTGGAGCTAAAATTATGTCTCCCTAAAACTATGTTGTTGCTCCAAGTCCTGGTATCTGTATATGGGTCCTGTGTGGATAGCATCTTTGCAAGAAAAGTCAGGTTAAAATGATTAGGGCAGGCCCTTAAAGTCACAGGACTGGCGCCTCTATAAAGGAGACGATGGCAAGATGGCTCAGCAGCAGGGAAAGGCAACTGCTGTCAAGGCCGATGTGCTAAATTTGATTCCTGAGATCCACACAATGAACGGAGAGACCTGACTCCTGAATAAAGCTGTTCAGCTGTTTTCTGATCTCCACTTCAGTGCTTCCAAGTGCACACACACTCACACACACACACACACACACACACTCACACACACACACACACTTGTAGGACACCTGTTTTAGTCAATGTTCTGACTAAAAAGACACCATGACCAAGGCAGCTCTTATAAAGGACAACATTTAATTGGATCTAACTTACAGGTTCAGAGGTTCAGTCCATTATCATGGTAGGAAGCACAACATCATTCAGGCAAACATGGTGTTGGAGAGGTAGCTGAGAATTCTACATCTGATTGATAGGCAATAGGAAGAAATAAACCCCAAAGCCCACTCCCAGTGACACACTTCCTCCTTCCTTCAACAAGGCCATATCTACTCCAACAAGGCCACATACTTCCTAATTCCTTGTCAAGTAGTGCCACTTCTTGGTGATTAAGAATTCAAATACATGAGGTACAGGGGCCATTCCTGTTTGAACTACCACATGCACAAACCTAAGTATATAGGTAAGTAAATACATTGTGTGTGTGTGTGTGTGTGTGTGTGTGTGTGTATTCCTCAAAGTGAATTGACTTTTGCCTCTGCCACTGCAGAACTTGTCTCTCTCTTAACCCACCCAGTTAACCCATACCTTAGAGGTGGCAAAATGCTTTGAAGAAAATAGGAGAGAGAGAGAGAGAGAGAGAGAGAGAGAGAGAGAGAGAGAGAGAGAGAGAGAGAGAGAGAGAGAGAGAGAGAGGTTGTATTTCTAACAGATAGATCATATTCCATGAGTGCTACCTACTCCCCTCACCTGTCTACAGAGTTATCAGGAAAACTCGAATTCCTCTTGATGCACCTCACATATCAACTCTGTCCTTGTACTCTGGCTATGCTCAGCAGGTGGGACCCAGGGCCCAGTTCACCAATGAGGATTCATTTATCCATGGCCCCAGTGAGGTCACTGTCTCTTTAAGTTAATTCTGGTAGGACTAAGTTCATTCAGGTATGAAGAGTTGGAACTCCTCCTAGCTCTTCCCCACAAGGAAGCCCCTCCCACTCCTGTCTGTACCTTGCTAGTATTTCACATCCAGATACCTCCAGGCACCGTGGAAACCTTCAAGGTTCTTCAGGATCACTGGATTACTATCCTTATTCATTGCTGTTCCCCGTAAGAAAACCACATGAATCAAGCGACTAAGAGATCAAGGATCGTTTCCGGCAAAGGAGAGCTTGTCTTCGTACACAAACAAAGCACCCAGCACAGGCTCCTCTGTGGGAGCTCATTCACTGAGGAGGGGTAAAAAGGGCAGAATGTTTCTTGTCAGAAAGAGTGGAATGACTTTGTGGGCACATGCTGGTGCATGTGTGTGCATGTGCTCCTGTATAAATGCGTTTGTGCATGCATACATGTGGGAGTGTGTATGTATGTCACTGTGTATGCACACGTGTGAGCACACAGTGTGTGTGTGTGTGTGTGTGTCCCTCTGTGTGTATGCCTGTTCCTGAGCTGATGTTGAAGACAATGAGCTCTATTGGCCACAGGGATATCTTTTGGTCCACCCCACCCTTTATTTTTCACAGTACAGCTGGGATCAGGGACTTATCTACTTCATGTGGTACCAAACAACCCAATGGAATGCTAAACAGCATAGGCTCTACTGTAAGGCCCGGTCCTTGAAAACAATTTGAGTTCAGAACTGTTGTCTACTGTAAGAAACTCTGGTGAGCTTTACTGTGGTGAGGGAGGTGAGAACAAGTTCCAGTGAGCGTGGCCATCTGTCCTGGGCCCCTGGCCTGGCAGCAGGTTAGTTGTCAGTAATTTTGGAATTCAAATATGGAGCACCTAGCTCCCAGTCCTGAAAGAAGTCCTTACATCTGTTACCTGTGGGTTGTGGGGCAGATGGAGCCTTTCTCATCAGATCTCACAGGACCAAGGAAGAGACCGAGGAGATGGCTGCCTTAGCACAGAGGAGAGATGCTGCTTGGGGTGGTGTGGATGATTTCAGACAGCTCAGGCTCAGAACTGTGTGAGGAGGAAGGGCCTGACTGAGTTCCTGGGCCCCCTCGGGGTTGACAGGAGACTACTGGTAAGTGATGGGAAGAGACATGTTTCTCAACCCCTGAGGGCAGAGCTGGGGGGCTGGAGCCATTCTCCATGGGAAAGCTGAGGTAGACTGCTCAGGACTGCCACATCAGCAGGGGCCGGGTTGGAGTCCCCTGCTTTTTAGGAGTCATACAGAGTCTTGCAAGCCCCCTGGGAAGCTATAGAGCCTCCCTCACGTGTTCACAACCACTGTGACTTAATTGCTCTGCTATTTGTTAATTAGCCTGTGTGAAATGCTGGTATCCTTGGCTGAGGGAGTGGGAAGGCAGGAAGGCCGCTCTCTGAAGCAGGTCCAGGTAGCAGGCATTAGTCTACCTGCTAAGTCTGTGGTTGTTACTGATGCTCTGGTGTCTCAAGAGGCCCAGGGGGACGTTTTCCACTAGAAACTTGATCCATTAGGGACCATAGTTTCCCTCCAATCCAATATCAGAAGTGTGTACATGAAGCTCAGCTTCCCAAGAAAACATGAACTGATGGTGTCCGGCCCCCTTCCTCCTTAGACTCACCCCTCTCCAGAGGACCTGCATTTTTCTGCCTTACCTTCTCAGGCCTTCAGATTTATCCCTGTCATTCCCTATCAACCATTTCTTTCAGGAAAAGATGGGTATCAGTCCTTTATAGACTAATGTGTGTATGTTCCAACACCTTTTCTGATTCATTCAGCAAATATTACTCAAAGAACACTAACTTCCAAGTGTGGGGATTCTTCCCCAAGAGTTCTGGGGTGAAAGTTCTTATGGATAGAGAAAGAAATAGCTTTACCATGGGCTGGGGGTGGGATGGTCAGTCTGACGATGCTTCAGGTTGCTTCGAGAGCACAGGTGCTGATCAGGAAGTGGGTCAAGGAAGGCTTTCCAGATGAGGTCATGCTGGCCCAAGTCTTCAGGACAGGAAAGGATGGGGTGAGTGGTTGGCCAGGAGGGAGTGCAGTCCAGCACTGTCAATCCCAAGGCCAATTGTTCAGGAGCCCAGGTTGCTCCAGAGCTGGTGTGGCAGAGGGTTGGTGACAGATCCTGGAAAAGGGGATGGCACCCAGCCCGTTGACTGATGGATGTGTGGTGTCCAGATGTGGGTGTGGGCCTGAGAGGAAGATGGTTTGGGCTCATTAGGAGGAAAGCTGACTGTTTTGGCTCAGTATAGAACCCCCGCACAGGCTACTACTGTGTTTGAACATTCTGTCCCCAGATGGTGGTAGCACTGATTTGGTAGGTTTCAGTTTGAGGCTTAGTTGAAGAAGGTGGACTCTTGGGTCTGGGCAGCCCCATTTCTTGCCCCATCTGTTTCTTGGTCAACAAGATATGAGCAAGCAGTGACCATATAACACAGTTCTCTGCCATGGGGCCATTTGTCACTGTCCCTACCTACTCTTGAACAAGCTAGAAAAAATCCTCTTAAAGTTGCTTCTTGTCAGGTAAGGAAAAGAAAAGCAATTATTGACAACACACAGGCCAAGTTGCTGAGCAGAGAGCAGGGTTGGGGTGAGACAATGGAGCTGCTGGCTTGCTGGTAGACTGGGTGACCTGGTCCAGCCAAGGCAGGTTGCAGACAAGGCCTTGGGAGCTGTGATGTACTCACCTCTGGGTGAGTTTAGGGATAGTGAAGCAATAGCCTGTGAGTCTGTGTATAATGGGGCCATCAAGTCTGACAAAATGCTAATGGATGGATTGTAAAGACTCTAAAGGGCCCAACTGGCCCCTTGTAGGTGGCCACTGCTTGTGTTCCTGCTCTGTCATACACATGTCCACCCTGCCAATACTGACCTGAGTGGCCCTGAGACCTCCTGATACTCAGACATCTGCTTGACAGAGCTGGACCTCAAAGGAGTTAGATGACTTGGACAGATCCTTTACTATGGCTTTCTGTGGACTTTTAGACTAGACATAGCATGTCCCAAGTGATCTTCCTGCCCTGCCCTGCCCTTCCCTGCCCTGCCCTGGACTGTACTGTCTAAGTAAGGATTATTTGGCCTTGGTGTGTGGGCATAATAGACTTATTGCTGGAGTTGACCCTTACTGGTCAAACTGAAGTACCTAGCCCTGTTCATGTTGGTATCCCATAGATGGTGCCTGAGGATTCCTTACTATCCAGAATGCAAGATTGCTGTTTTAGAGTCTGGAAGGTGGGCCATGATTCTCCTGTGAGTAGACTATCTCCAGAGCCATCTACCACTTGGACAGCCATTGTCAAAACTGCCACCGCACGTGGTAACCTAGGCAGGGGCATGGATGCTCTCCTGGCATCATCTTCTCTGCCAGCTGGGCCTGATTGACCCAGATGTATCAAAGAGACATAATAGGACTTTGAGGTAGTCAGGCTAGCATTGTCTCTGCAGCTGCTCTTGTCCCAGGTGCCTGTTGCTCTGGAAGTGTCAGTTACGATGATACCTGCCACAGCTTGACTGGCTGGTGCATATCAGGGCAACCCTTGGAGACTATAGGTTAGGAAAGTCACAGCTACAGTGTTGCTGCTCCCAGGACGAACCCTCAGTTTAGAAACACATTCTTTCCTCATAGTTTGGGAATGACCAATGACTTGGGCCCTGGGGCTTGTCCGCTGATCTGGGGCTGATTGTATGTATGCACACATCAGGCTTATTGAAAACAATCCCTTGTGAATCCTGTTTCACCCTCCCCCTCCCAGTGGAGGAATGGGTTCTTTCCTTGACTATATTGCTCATAAAGTTTGACTCAACGATGAGCATGGCTGTCAGAGCACCAGCTTTAGGTTAGGTCAGTGGCTGGTTAGGTAAGCTGTGAGAGCCTGGATGAACAGGCTCAGTCTTGTGAAAGTTTGGGCTTCTATGTAGCTGCTTCAGGATTGGGGTGGTGGTGGTGGAGAGCCACAGGATGGTGTAGGAGCCTGTCTGTGCCTCTCCTGTCCCTCAGGGGTCTGGATTGTGTTCTTAGCAGCTCCACTGTTCATCTTGTGGGACCCCTCATATCGCCTTTGGAGAGGGATGATGCCTGTCTCCCCAATGTGGGGTGAGTCCCCTATTCTTACACAGGTCATATTTATTTAACTCCACAGCCCACTTTTGAGAGATGCTTGCATGAGGATGGGGTTGGAGATCGCAGGCTCTCAGTACAGGGGTATCAGAGCCTTCTGTCTCTTGAGGTTGCCCCACAGGATAGCAGCTTTGATGTCTGCTTTTCTGTTCATAGGCTGTGTGTGATGACATGCCTCCACAGTATTTCACATCTGTCCTGAGCTGTTCTGTGATAACAACTCAACCTGATAGAAGGTCATATGACATGCATTATGGAGAAGCATCATAATAACCCTTGCCCCTGGCTTCCTAGATTCCTGTCCTTTTGGGAGAGCATGGCTTGTCAGCTGGGTCTGGCAGGTGAACCTGTGGCAATTAGGTACAACTCTCTGAAAGGTGAGCCTCGGGCAATGGAGGGCCTGTCATCAGGGCCTCCACCTGGCTAGGGTGATATCTGGGTCAGAGCACAGGTTTCAAGAGGAACAAGGTTTAAATGTCAATTTGTTGTACCTCTATGATGGATCCCATGAGCTGGCGCCACTGATGGCCTTTGATAGTCTGAGCCCAACAATGGTGGTAGTACTAATAGGTCACAGTGGCCATATCTTTTTGGAGACCAAGCCTAGCTACATTAACCTGAACTTTCCTCTTGGTAGAACTGAGGGACATGGCACCCCATCGCCACATGATGCTTCCCAATCTGTTTCAGCACTCCTAACATGAGCTATGCTTTGAGTTGCCTTACTGGACAGATGGTTGCTTTTGGTTGGCTCCAAAGACAGGTGTTATGATAAGCCAGTTGCTTTCTGCTACTTTATAACTGTAATCTTGCTACTGTTAAGTAATGTGAACACCTGATATGCAGGATATCAGATATGTGACTCCTAAACGGGTTATGAACTATGAGCTGAGAACCACTGTTCAAGAGGAAGACTGCTTCTGGAGACTATGTCCTGGTCTTTAGGCTGGGATCTTCATGGACCCATGTGGAACAGTGACTGTCACCATAGCTATTAGGAACTTTTAATATTATTTCTTAAAAGGGAACAACCAAGTAGCATTTAGTGGGGCCTGGAGCGATGATTAAGATTACTCACTGTGCTTCCAGAGAACCTAGGGTTGATATTTACTACCTGTCATCACAGTTGTTCATAACTGCTTGTAACTCTAGTTACAGGGTCTCCAGTGCCCTCTTCTGGCTTATAAGGGCACCAGGCATGTAAATGGTACACATACATGTGAGCAAAATACTCATACACATTAAAACAAAAACATTGATTCTCAAAGCATTCTATGCCAAATCAGGGTAGTGAACTCTATATTTGGATCACTCTGAAGGACTCCAGTGAGTCTCAGGCCACTCAGAATGGCAGCTGATTTTGTTAGGACTGTGAGCACAGAATAATGAACTGCTATGACATGTCCACAGTGACTGCTCCCCACACACCCACACAGACATAGAACAGCGAATCGAGTCAGGATGAGGTACCTGTCATGGATGAAGCCAAAACTGCCTCAGGTTCCTTGTCCATCTGACAGAATACTGTGAGATCTTACTGCCACCAGGCTATAGGTAGAGTCTGTCGCAAGGTATGTCTAGTCAGTGCCAGAGCCTTGATTCCGGGTATGTTTGTCTGTGTGTTTTTTGATTCAGACAATTAAGATGTTTTCTGGGAAAGGTGACCCTTAATGGATCAGGACACAGTTAATCAACATCCTGTAGCTGGAGCAGTGGGGATCCTGCTGTGTGGGTGAAGAAACCAATCCATGTACCTCTTTATGCACAGACAGAGTAGTCATGGAGAACTGTGGTTGTTGGCCCAAGATTTAGGTCTAGGCTTGGCCCAGAGTCAGAACCATAAGATCCTTCCTCTCATGATGTTCATGGTACACTGTAGCATCCAAAAATTGTTGGTGATATCCTGCAGCCAATGCCTGCTGAAGCAAAGTATCTTCCAGGTGCAGTTTTCTCTCCAGGACACTTTGTTCTGTCATTGGTATCTAGAGAAGATCTGAGCGAGTCTGTCTGCGAACCTTCAGCATAGACATCACATTTTGCAAAATGTCAAGAGAGAAGTGGCCCCTCCCTCCCCCAGAGCTCTCTGGAGGATGTCACACTCTAAGAGGGGTAAGCATGTGCTCTGCCAGCCACAGTGAAGTCTGCTTGTGCATTCAGAAAGCATTCATTTGTTCTCTGCAGATCACAGAAATGGACAGATAAGCTCCCATACACATAGACCTGCCTTACACAACCATCAGCATATTTTCTCTGGTTTGCTGAGGTCAGAGGATGGGGAGCTGTGCTGTGCTGGGTGGTTCTTCTGCTCCCCTGTGTGACAGAGCAGCTTACCTCAGCCCTGCAAGTGTCTTGCCCTCTTGGGACTACTCAGGATGTTCTTGTCCTGGTGATGACTGATTGAAAACCCTCTAAAAATGGCAAGGATTGGCCTCTCTCCTTTCTGTCTCACTGGGTTCACCCCCCCAGTGCTCCAACCTTTAGTTTTAATTATTAAAAATAACTGTGTCTGTTGAGAGTGTTGGTTTCGGTGACTTGCATCCTTCAGCAGTCACTGTGACATTTAGCTTTACTTGACAACATGATATAACCTAACTTGGCAGCTTGGTTGAGAATGGCTCCCATAGGCTTGTATACTTGAATTTGTTGTCTCCAGTTGGTGAACTGTTTAGAAGGATTAGGAGCTGTGGCCTTGCTGGATTAGGTGAGGCTTTGTGGGAAGAGGCATGTCACATCAGGCCTAATCCGCTCACACCCCTGGCTGCTGCCTGAGGACCAGGTGAAAAGCTCTCAGTTACTTCTCTAGCACCATACTTGTCTGCATGCTGCCATGCGTCCCACCATGATGATAATGAACTAAACCTCTGAAACTGTAAGTAATCCAATTAAGTGATTCCCTTTATAAAAGGTGAGTTGGTCACGGTGTCTTTTCACAGCAGTAGAACAGGGCCTAAGATACGTGAAATCACTTGGAGGGGGTGGGGATTGTCTACAGTGGGTTAGCCCATGGGCATGTCTATGGAGAGTTTTCTTGTCACCTGATAAGGGAAGACTCGGCCCACTATGGGCAGCACCATTCCCTAATCTGGGGTTCCTGAAGAAAACTGGAAAAATCAAGCTGAGCACAAGTGAGCCAAGAGGTATGAATTTATTTCTCTGCATTTGATTGTGCATATGACTAGATGTTTGAAATCTCTGTCTAGACTTTCCCCACAATAGTGGACTGTAACTTAGAACTGTAAGCTGAAAAACAACAACAAAACACAAAACAGCAACAACAAAAACTCTTTCTTCTCTAAGTTGCTTTTAGTTGTGGGATTTTATCACAGCAACAGAAATAAAACTAGGATAGTCACTGTATTAGGTACTAAGAAACTTAAAAATATTAATTAAGTAACCAATTTTGGAATAATAACCTTCTGGCACATTTATCCTGCAGTTGTTGGGCTGTGTGGTTCTATGAGGCTGAGGATCTGAAGGTGGCCCAACAAAAAATTGTAACATTATTTAAAACATTTAGATGTTCTTGTGAATTTTACTTTTCATTCTTCATTGTGAACTTTTGAGATGACAATATCATTTTGTGATATCACAAGGTTGGACAGGCCTGCATATTAGTTTGAATAACCTGGTAACAGAGGGCCATGATCTTAGAATTTGGGAAGCTAATGCAGGAAGACTGTGAGTTACTTATCTACACAGTGAGAACCCACTTCAAAAGTAAGTAAATAAACAACATATCTTTTAAAATATTTATTTTATGTGTACATTTGTGTGTCTGAGTATACATATGTGTACCATGTGCACACAGTAGCCCACAGATGTCAGGAGTGGGGATAGGATCTCCCGGAACTAGAGTTACAGAGAAACATGAGCAGCCATGTGGGTGCTGGGAATGGAACCTGGGCCTTCTGGAAGAGACAGACGCCTGTGCTCTTAATCACTGAGCCATCTCTCCATCCCCCATATACAACGTGCCTTAATGAAGAACAGACATGCTATTCTAAAACGACAACAACAACAACAACAACAACAACAACAGCAACAACACAAGAGCTTTTAATAGCACTATTGTAATTTTCATGTTCTGGAAACTGCTCCTGCCAGGTAAACTGGACGCGGACTGAGTGCAGTTCTGTACTCAATCCATTGCTTTGCTGAGGTCTTTGGAGATGACCCAGAACCCCACAGACACATAATTAGCAGAGTTCAGAACACTGATTCAAGTGAACATGGACACTTGAACATCTTTAAAACTACCTTGATAGCTAGCTGTGCTGTTACCTCTCCAGACTTAGCTGCCATTCAGAGCCTGGAGCTGCACTTATGACCTTGCTGACCGCCATTTCTTTTTCTGTCACCCTTGTCCAGCAACCAGGATACATTTTATTGTCAGTTGACAAACATGACCTTGGTATTGGGGATGTGGTTTAATAGATGACGTTGTGCTTGCTTTCCAAGTTAAGAGACTTAAAATCCACATAAAATTATGGCAGGCTTGGCAGCCACAAATACTCCTGGGGCAGAGACAGGAGATTGCTGGGGCAAACTGACTAACTAGACTAGCTGAAGCAGCAAGGTTCTGGTTCAGCTAGAGATACTGCCTCAGAAAATGAAGTTTAGAACAATTGAGGAAGACAGAGGAAGAATGTGTGGTGCTCCAAGCCCAGTCTCAGGAACATAACAATTGGCTGTGATTCACTGACTTGTTTTCTGTCTCAGCCACCTGCGTCTCCATCCACACTTGTCTGTCGTAACAGGCAAATGCATTCTTCAGGCTGGGACTTCTGCCCATCACTAGGAAGTGAGTGAGCTTATAAATAACACACAGGTAGTGTTTTTCCCTCTCATCTATTTCCATGTGGGTTTGTAAAGTACTGAAAACAGTCCAGCCCTCTCTGGGTTACTGTGCTGTGGAGATACTGTTACTGAGCAGATCTCAGGCTGGGCCTGCCTTCGAATGACTCCATCTTATAAGGCAATAGCCTTGACCTGAGTTACACCCATTTTGAGTATATTTGCCAAAGAAGACTGATTCTACATCTTGTTTATACAAGTAAACAACCACCATCTGCCAGCACACCAGGAGGCACAAACGGATTATTTATTTCTGCCAGAAAAGAATGGGTACTCTGAATATATAAGCCAGACCAGAAATGGCAGATGCAGGAGCTGGTCAGTCATACCCAATAAACCCACCCAGAGCCATGAAGGAAGGGGATTCCCAACACTGAGATGTCACAGACATCTATCAGTCATTTAGTCATGAGCCTCCTCTAAGAAGATTGCTTCAGCAAAGGACTTTTGACTCTGTCCATGGGCTCAGCCCACTTCAAACTTATCCTTGCCTGGCCTGTCACCTGGTTCTGCTCTGGTGTTTCAGTCTAAGGAGCTTGGAGCATGAAGCTTGTGAAATCTTCTCCCTTGTCTCCATAGACTTTGCCTCTGTCTCTGCCAGCTTTGCCTCTCATCCCAGGATGGCCTCTCTGAACTCCACAGGCCTTTAAACTCTCAGCTTCTTGGTAATTGTGTATGTCTCTACAGTTGTGTGAGTATACTGGAAGATCCAGGAGTTAATATAATCAACTAAAACTGAGAGCAAAGAAATTGTGCTTCCTAGTGACCATACAGTCTGTGAACTCAGGATTATTTAGCCTTTGCTGCCAATGAAATGGATGCAGCATGTTATCCATCAAACCTTGACATCATGGAAAGATGAGGATTGTATACCTGTGACTCTTACAGAGCTTGTCAGGGTGACTGTTCTTCATGGTCTAAAATGCTCTTTCTCTCTGAAGGGCAGTGCTCCTTTGCCCTTTTCTTGGATACAATATGTGTTCAAGTATATTCATATGCTATATGTGCATGAATGATAAATCTGGATAGGATTAGAGGTGAGGAAGACATAACATCTGTGCCATCACCACCAAGCGTAACTTGGACCAGCTGGACACAGGAACCCTGCCCCACCAGTGGCACCTTCTGGTCTGGTCTGGTTTACCTTGGGCACAAACTCTGCAGACAGTCCTTTAACACCCAGAGGAAGCTCCACTCCTAGGTGCTTTAACATGCCCAGGATCCCAGGATCTCAGGACCCCAGGAGCTTGGTCACACCAGGATCTCAGGGCCTCAGAGGCAGCTTGATGCCTAGGAGCTCTGACACACCCAGGACCTCAGGATCACAGGATCCTGAAATCACAGGACCACAGAGACAGCTAGACTCTGAAGAGTTCTGAAACAGACAAGATCACTGAAAGGAAAGGCTCCAGTCAGATAAAGTGAGGTCAGGTAGCACTAGAGATAATCAGATGGTGGTAGGCAGCCATAAGAACATAAGGAAAAGAAACCAAGGTAACTTGGAATCATCAGAACCCAATTCTCCCATTCTAGCAAGTCCTAGATACACCATCAGACAAGAAAAGCAGATTTGGATCTAAAATCACCTCTCATGATGAGGGCAGAGGACTTTTAGAAGGACATAAGTAGCTCCCTTAAAGAAATACAGGAGAACACAGGTAAACAGGTAGAAGTGCTTAAAGAGGAAACACAAAAATCCCTTAACAAATTACAGGAAAACATAATAAAACAGGCAAAGGAAATGAACAAAACCATCCAAGATCTAAAAATGGAGGTAGAAACAATAAAGAAATCGGAAAGGGAGACAACCCTGGAGCTAGAAAACCTAGGAAAGAGATCAGGAGTCATAGATGCAAGCATCAGCAATACAAGAAATAGAAGAGAGAATCTCAGGTGCAGAAGATACCATAGAAAACATTGTCACAATAGTCAAACACAAAATGCAAGAGGCAAAAAGCTCCTAACTCAAAAACATCCAGGAAATCCAGGACACAATGAGAAGACCAAACCTAAGGATAATAGGTTTAGAAGTGAGTGAAGATTCCCAATTTAAAGGGCCAGTAAATATCTTCAACAAAATTATAGAAGAAAACTTCTGTAACCTAAATAAAGAGATGCCCATAAACATACAAGATGCCTACAGAACTCCAAATAGACTGTACCAGAACACAAATTCCTCCCATCACATAATAATCAAAACACAAAATTCACTAAAAAAAAAAGAATATTAAAATAAGTAAGAGAAAAATGTCAATTAACATATAAAGGCAGAATTATCAGAATTACACTAGGCTTCTCACCACAAACTATGAAAGCTAGAAGATCCTGGGCAGATGTCATACAGACCCTAAGAGAACATAAATGCCAACCCAGACTGCTATATCCAGCAAAACTCTCAATTGGCATAGAGGGAGAAAGTAAGATATTCCACAACAAAACCAAATTTACACAATATCTTTCCACAAATCCAGCCCTACAAAGGATACTAGATGGAAAATGCCAACACAAGGAGGGAAACTACACCCTAAAATAAGCAAGAAAGTAATCTTTCAACAACCCCAAAAGAAGATAGCTAAACAAACATAAAAATAACACCCAAAATAATGGAAGCAACAATCATTATTCCTTAATAACTCGTAACATCAATGGACTCAATTCCCCAATAAAAACACATAGACTAACAGGCTGGATAGAATAATAGGACACAGCATTTTGCTGCATACAGGAAATGCACCTCAGTGACAAAGACTGCCTTACAGTAAATGGTTGGAAAACAATTTTCCAAGCAAATTGTCCCAAGAAACACGCTGGAGTAGCCATTCTAATATGGAATAAAATGGACTTTCAACCTAAAGTTATCAAAAAAGATAAGGAAGGACACTTCATACTGGTCAAAGAAAAATCTACCAGATGAACTCTCAACTCTGAACATCTATGCTCCAAATGCAATGCCAACCACATTCATAAAAAAAAACTTTACTAAATATTAAAGCACACATAACACTCCACACAATAATAGTGGGAAACTTCAACACCCCACTCTCTGCAATGGACAGATCATGAAAACCAAAACTAAACAGAGACACAGTGAAACTAACAGAAGTTATGAACCAAATGGATCTAACATACATTTATAGAACATTTCATCCTAAAGCAAAAGAATATACCTTTTCTTTTCAATTTTGGAGAAGGTACCTCATGGTACCTTTGATCTTCCAAAATTCACCATATAATTGGTCACAAATCAGGCCTCAACAGATACAAGAAGATTGAATTAATCCCATGCACCCTATTAGATAACCACAGATTAAGGCTGGCCTTAAATCCTAACAGAAACAACAGAAAACACACATGCACATGAAGATGAACAGTGCTCTACTCAATGAGAGCTTGGTAAGGAAGAAATAAATAAAGAAATTAAAGACTTTTTAGAATTTGATGAAAATGAACCCACAACATATCAAAACTTATGGGACACAGAGAAAGTAGTGGTAAGAGGAAAACTCATAGCTCCAAGGGAAATCCACCTGAAATCTCTAGAACAAAAAGAAGCAAATACACCCAAGAGGAGTAGATGGCTGGAAATAATCAAACTCAGGGCTAAAACCAACCAAATAGAAACAGAACTATTTAAAGAATCAACAAAACTAGGAGCTGGTTCTTTGAGAAAATCAACAAGATAAATAAACCCTTAGCCAGACTAACCAGAGGGCATGGATATAGTATCCAAATTAAAAATCAGAAATGAAAAGGGAGACATAACAATGGACACTGTGGAAATTCAAAAACCATCAGATCCTACTACAAAATCTTACACTCAACAAAATTGGAAAATCGGATGAAATGGACACTTTTCTAGACACATACCAGGTGTCAAAGTTAAAACAGGATCAGATAAACAATCTAAACAGTCCCACAACCCCTAAAGAAATAGAAGCAGTTATTAATAGTTTCCCAATCAAAAAAATCACAGGACCAGATGGGTTTAGTGCAGAATTTTCTCAGACCTTCAAAGAAGACCTAATACCAATACTCTTCAAACTATTCCACAAAATAGAAACAGAAGAAACACTACCCAATTCATTCTATGAAGCTACAATTATACTTAAACCACACAAAGACCAAACAAAGAGAACTTCAGCCCAATTTCCCTTATGAACACTGATGTAAAAATATTCAATAAAATTCTTGCCAACCAAATCCAAGAACACATCAAAATGATCATTCACCAAGATCAAGTAGGCTTCATTCCAGGGATGCAGGGATGGTTCAATATCTGGAAATCCATCAATGTAATTCGCTACATAAACAAATTCAAAGGAAATAAAACCAGGATCATTTCATCAGATGCTGAAAAAACATTTGACAAAATTCAGCATCCCTTCATGACAAAAATCTTGGAAAAATTAGGAATTCAAGGCCCATACATAAACACAGTAAAAGCAGTATACAGCAAACCAGTAGCCAACATCAAACTAAGTGGAGAGAAACTTGAAGCAACCCCACTAAAATCAGAGACTAGACAAGGCTGCCCTCTCTCTCCCTATCCATTCAATATAGTTCTTGAATTTGTAGCTAGAGCAATTAGACAACAAAAGGAGGTCAAAGGGATACAAATTGGAAAGGAAGAAGTCAAAATATCACTATTTGAAGATATGATCATATACATAAGTGACCCCCAAAATTCTACCTAAAACTCCTAAAACTCCTAAACCTGATAAACAACTTCAGTAAAGTGGCTAGATATAAAATTAACTCAAACATATTAGTAGACATCTTCTACTCAAAGGATAAACAGGCTGAGAAATTAGGGAAAAGACACCCTTTACAATAGTCACAAATAATATTACATACTTTGGTGTGACTCTAGCCAAGCAAGTGAAAGTTCTGTATGACAAGAACTTCAAGTTTCTGAAGAGACAAATCTAAGATCTCAGAAGATGGAAAGATCTCCCATGATCATGGACTGGCAGTATTAATATGGTAAAAATAGTCATCTTGCCAAAAGCAATCTAAAGATTCAGTGCAATCCCCATCAAAATTCCAAATCAATTCTTCATAGGGTTAGAAGGAGAAATTTGCAAATTCTTTTGGAATAACAAAAAGCTCAGTAGAGCCAAAACTATTCTCAACAATAAGAGAACTTTTGGCAGATATAAAGCTGTATTGCAGAGCAATAGTGATAAAAACTGTGTGGTATTGGTACACAGAGAGGCAGGAAGATCAATGGAATTGAATTGAAGACCCAGAAATGAACCCCCACAGCTATGGTCACTTGATCTTTGACAAAAGAGCTAAAACCATCCAGTGGAAAAAAGCATTTTTAACAAATGGTGCTGGGTCAACTGGCTGTCAGCATGTAGAAAAATGCAAATGGACCCAGTCTTACCTTTCTGTACAAAGCTCTATTCCACGTGGATGAAGAACCTCCACATAAAGCAGATATGCTGAAACTTACAGAGGGGAAAGTGGGGAAGAGCCTCAAATACACAGGCACAGGGGAGAATTTCCTGAACAGAACACCAGTGGTCTACACTCTAAGATCGTGAATTGACAAATGGGACCTCATAAAATTGCAAACCTCTGTAAGGCAAAGGACACTGTCAATATGTCAAAACAGCAACCATCAGATTGGGAAAAGATCTTTACCAACCTTACATCTGATAGAGGGATAATATCCAATATATACAAAGAACTCAAAAAGTTAGACTCCACTGAATCAAATAACCCTATTAAAAATGGGGTACAGAGCTAAACAAAGAATTTTCAATTGAGGAATATTGAATGGTCGAAAAGCACCTAAAGAAATATTCAACATTCTTAGTTACCAGGCAAATGCAAATCAAAACAACCCTGAGATTCCACTTCACATCAGTCAGAATGGCTAAGATCAAAAAACTCAGGTGACAGCAGATGTTGGAGAGGATGTGGAGGAAGAGGAACACTCCTCTATTGCTGGTGGGATTGCAAGCTGGTATATCCACTCTGGAAATCAGTTTGGCAGCTCCTCAGAAAATTGGACATAGTACTTCCAGAGGACCAAGATATAGCATATCTTGGCATATACCTAGGAGATGGTCCAACATGTAATAAGACACATGCTCCACTATGTTCATAAGCAGCCTTATTTATAATAGCCAGAAGCTGGAAAGAACCCAGATGTCCTTCAACAGAGAAATGGCTACAGAAAATGTGGTATATATACATTATTAAAAATGATGAATTCATGAAATTCTTAGGCAAATGGATGGAACTAGAGAATATCATCCTGAGTGAGGTAAGCCAATCTCAAAAGAACACACATGGTATGCACTCACTGATAAGTGGATATTAGCCCAAAAGCTCAGAATACCCAAGATAAAATTCACAGACCACATGAAGCTCAAGAAGAAGGAACACCAAAGTGTGGGTGCTTCAGTTCTTATTAGAAGCAGAACAAAATACTCACAGGAGAAAATATGTAGATAAAGTGTAGAGCAGAGACTGTCACACCTGGGGATTCATTCCATATACAGTTTCCAAACCCCAGCAGTATTGTGGATGCCAAGAGATGCTTGCTGTAAGGAGCCTCATGTGGCTGTCTCCTGAGAGGCTGTGCCAGAGTCTTGCAAATACAGAGGCAAATTCTTCCAGACAACCATTGGACTGAGTGTGGGGTCCCCAATGGAGGAGTTAGAGAAAGGACTGAAGGAGCTGAATGGGCTTGCAACCTCATAGGAAGAACAACAACATCAACCAACCAGACTGCATATGTAGTGGAGGATTGTCAGGCGTCAATGGGAGGAGAGGTTCTTGGTCCTATGAAGGCTTGATAGATGCCCCAGAGTAGGGGAATTGAGGGTGGGGAGGTGGGGGGAGTAATACCCTCATAGAAGCAGGGGGAGGGAGGATGGGATAGGGGGTTTCCTGGAAGGGGAAAACCGGGAAAGGGGATAACATTTGAAATGTAAATAAAGTAAATATCCAATAAAACAGATATATCTGCATGTGTGTTTATATTATTTGTGTGCATATTTGTGAATATGATATGCATGTTTGTATATGATATATGTGCTCTTCTGTTTATATGATTTGTGTATACATGTGTTTATGAAGTATGTATACACATGTGCACATATGTTTATGTGTCTACATGCATATGTGTGAGTACACATTTGTATGGCATTGTACACATGTGAGGTGTCAGAGGACAGCCTAGGGTGTCTGTCCTTGCCTTCTACTTTGTTTCAAATAGGATCTCCTGGTGTTTCTCACATGTGCACCAGGCTAGCTGGCCCACGAGTTTCTGGGAGTCTCTTGTCTCTGCCTCCCAACCTCCTGTAAGAGCGCTGAGGTTAGACGTCACAGAGCGACTTACTTTCATTTCATTTCATTTTATTTTATATTATTTTATTTTATTATTGTATTTTTTCCATTTTAGCTCAGTCCCCTTTTCTTTTACGACTGGTTTCTTGAGGACGTCAGATCTCTGCTGTTGTGTTTTGTTTTCCAGTGATACTGTAACTTTTACCCCAAGGCCATGTGTGTCTCTGCTCAGCCCACTTCAGCTGGCGACTCCCACCTCTTCCTCTGTCCCTGAATGCTCCAGGGTGTGGTGACTCACACTGCCTCCTGAAGATGCTCCCTGTCTGGTCCTTTTCTTCAAGGAGACGTGTCTCCTCTCAGTGACGCACGTGGGGTTCCTGGATAGTTGTTGCTGTCTCAGACAGGAAGTACGTATCCTCACCTTACCTCAGGACTTCACTGGAGCCTGGGCTGAGCTGAATCTAGTTACCTGCTGTTTGAGAGGTCTTCAACTTGACTTAACATGCTCTCCAGTCCTGTCTGTCCCCAAGTCCCTCACTAACTGTTTGCTGCTCTAGTGCCAAATGTCAGCCATATAAGGTTCTGTGAAGGCAAACCAGTCTTGGCTGTGGGGCCTTGGTCTATGGTGTGTATAAAACTGCAGCTTCCCTCTGGGTTTCATTAGCTACTGGAGTCTCATGTGCCAAAGTCAGGACCAGAGTCTGTAGGCTTCTTGGGCCAGCTGAGTGCCATTGCTGTTATCTGAAGTTCATTGTTTTCATATGACAAGTTTTACAGAAGCCATTTAAACTGAGCCCAGGTGTGTGTGTGTGTGTGTGTGTGTTTTATCTTTTCTTAGCCTTTCATAGGTAGATTTTTGTTTGCTTTTTTGTTGTTTGTTTTAAAAATCAATTCATCTATTCTTTTCTTCTTTCTTTGACTTTCTGGGCCTGGAGGTGAAAAATCAAACCAAACCAAACAAACAAACAAAACAATTCTTGACAGGATGCATATTTCTGGTTAGCTTTGGTCAACCTGATACAAGCTATAGTTGTTGGGCGAGAAGAAACCTGAATGGAGGACTTGTCCCTTTGCACTGGGCCTTTGGGTGTCTGTGAAGGGCTTCCTGGCACTCTGGAGCCTTGAGCACAGCGTGGGAAGCAATAGGAAGACTTACACCATGGTGTGTGGAGACGAGGAATCCCAAGCCCAGGTGGGCGTCTCTGTAGAAATCCCTGTGCTCACATCTCTCCTTTACTAGCTATCTATTGAGGGGCTAGATACACAAGAGCCCTCTTTATTTCTTTCACATCTGTTAAAAGAAAATTTCACTTCTTCTGTCCACTAATGGTGCCAAGTGTTTTCTGGAAACTGAATTCAGAAGCACTGGCTTATAGCAATTACCTCATGGGGTTTGCTGGGGTACAGTTTATCATAAAAGCCAGGGCTATTTGTCCCTGTAAGGCTGTAGCTATCTTTGTGCCTATATTTAGCAGAAGTTTAGCCAGTTTTCCTGGGTACTTGATAGTTTTCTACTTTGTGTTGTTCAGGTTAAACTTGGCTTTGTTATGTCAGATCTGGATGGACTACAAATATCAAAGCTGTTACTTCTCGACTCCATCGCCTGTGAGACTTGATCAGGGTAAAGCTATGGCTAGATTTTCATGATTTCTTTTAAAAAAAGGGTGATTTTGCTTTATGGGGAAACAGATAAAAGCATTTGCAGAATGGCAATGCAGTTACTTGGATGAGGCCATCACAAGAGGGGCATTGCCCATAGTAAAGGATTGAAGTGTGGTTCTTAATTCAGACATTGAAGGGCTAACTCCTGGCATAAGAGTCCCTCTCCACCATTTGCATTCCATGGGCCTCAGTCTGTTAAAATTATATGGAAAATTGTAGAAATAAATAATTCATGCTTTAAATTGCATACCCTTTTAGCATGATGAAATCTTCCTGACCTCGCTCTGTACGGCTGGGACATGAGTCATCTTTCCCTCCTGTACCCACACTGAATGTGCTGCCACTGCTTACCTCAGATCCAGACCCACCGTTGAGGCATTCTAGTGCCTGTTACTTCTTAAAAGGAAGTTTGTGCTTATTTTGAAGAATAATTTCATACTACATGCATATTTACTTTTGTGTATATTTTATTTGGGGGGCAGAATCTCTCTACATAGCCCTGGCTATCTTGGAACTTACTCTGTGGACCAGGCTGGCCTTGAACTCAGAGATCCACCTTCCCCTGCCTCCTGAGTGCTGAGACTAAAGACTTGTGCCATCATGTCTGGCCTCATACAATATATTCTTATTGTATTTTTCTCCCTCACTCAACTAGTCCCAGATCCCACTCTCATCTATAAAACTTCTTGTTCTTTCTCCCTCTTAGAAAAAAAAAATCAGAACTCAACAATAACAAAAGAACTCCACAGAGCCCATTTTGTGTTGTTCAACTGCTCCTGAGTACAAGGCCTGTCCTAGAGTGCAATTTTCATACTCAGTGATGTTCCCTTGAAGAAAACTGATTTCCCATCTCCCAGAAGCTATCAATTACAAAGAGCTTCCTCGCTGAGAGCTGAGAATGGGGCTTTCTGCCCACTTCCCCTTCTCCATGCTGGAGTTTCACCTGATTTCAACATGTATAGATGTTGTATATCCTGACACAACCTGAAGTCATATGTGCACTGGCTCTGAAGAATCTGAAAAATCTTTCCTTGAAGTCATTCACCACCTCTGGTTCTTACAACCTTCCGGCCTCCTCATCCTCACAGATTCCCCTGTCCTCCCAGTAAGGGACCTTATGAAGACAGCCCTTTAAGGGCTGAGTGCTTCAGAGTCACTTGCCTTCTACACACTGTCCAGCTGCGAGTTTCTTTTTTCTATTTTCTTTTCTTTTCTTTTCTATTTTCTTTTCTCTTTTCCTTTCTCTTCTTTTCTTTTCTTTTTTCTTTTTCTTGAAAAGGGAAGTAAAAACTTTATGATAAGATTAAAGACTTACATGGAAAATATTTCAGATAAAATAGAAGAGATACTAAAAAACATGTTAAAATTGACAATTTTCATGGAAAATTAAAGAGTAAAGTGGTACATATAAAAACATTGCTAAATTAATTGAAATATAAAATAGAAACATTTTATGATAGAATTAAAGATTTACATGGAAAATATTTCTAATAAAATTGTAGAAAAATGTAGAAAAACATGTTAGAATAGAAGATTATCAAAATTTTACATAGATATAATAATGGTAGGCATAAAAGTATTCCTAAGTTGATTGAAAGTGGAATTATAAACATTTTCTGATAAACTTGTAGATTTACATGGAAAATATTTCTGATAAAATTGAAGAAATATATAGTAAAACATGTTAAAATTAAAGATTATGGAAATTATACAGGTAAAATGATAAGCATAAAGATAATTCTAAGTTGATTAAAGGTGGAAATATAAACATTTTCAGATAAAATTGAAGATTTACATGGAAAATATTTCTGGTAAAATTCAAGAAACATATAGACAAACAAGTTAAAATTGACTATTTCATGGAAAATTTTACATATAAAATGGTAGATTAAATCTTTCTAAATTAATTGAAGGTGAAATTAGAAACATTTGTGATAAAATCAAAGATTTACATTGAAAACGTTTCTGATAAAATAGAGGAAATGTATAGAAAGACATTAAAATTGAAGTTTATCATGAAAAATAATGCAAATAAAATGGTAGACATAAAAAATTACTAAATTAATTAAAAGGGGGAATTACAAACATTTTCTGATAAAATTGAAGAGTTACATGAGAAATATTTCATTAGTCTATGTCTTTTTATTAGGGAGTTGAGTCCATTGTTGTCAAGAGGTATTAAGGAACAGTGATTTCCTTATTATCCTTCCTGTTACCTTGATGTTATTTTTATGTTTCTGTGGGTATCTTCTTATGGGTTTGTTGGAAGAAGATTACTTTCTTGCTTTTTCTAGGGTGTAGTTTTGCTCCTTGTGTTGGCATTTTCCATCTATTATCCTTCGTAGGACTGGATCTGTGGACAGATATTGTCTAAATTTGTTTTTATCATGGAATATCTTGGTTTCTCCATTTATGATGATTGAGAGTTTTGCTGGGTATAGTAGTCTGGGCTGGCATTTGTCTTCTCTTAGGGTCTGTATAAAGTCTGCCCAGGATCTTCTAGCTTTCATTGTCTCTGGTGAGAAGTCTGGTGTGATTCTGACAGGTCTGCCATTATAAGTTACTTGCTCTTTTCCCCTTACTGCTTTTAATATTCTTTCTTTGTTTAGTGAATTTGGTGTTTTGGTTATTATGTGCCGGAAGGACTTTCTGGTCTGGTCCAGTCTGTTTGGAGTTCTGAAGGCTTCTTGTATGTTCATGGGCATCTCTTTTTCTAGGTTAGGGAAGTTTTCTTCTATAATTTTGTTGAAGATATTTACTGGCCTTTGAAGTTGGAAATCTTCACTCTCGTCTATTTCTAAAATCCTTAGGTTTGGTCTTCTCATTGTGTCCTGGAGTTCCTGGATGTTTTGGGTTACCAGCTTTATGCATTTTGCATTTTCTTTGACTATTTGACTCTCTGTCAATGTTATCTATGGTATCTTCAGCACCTGAGGTTCTTTCTTCTATCTCTAGTATTTTGTTGTTGATGGTTGCATCTATGTCTCCTGAATTCTTTCCAAGGTTTTCTATCTCCAGAGATGTCTCAGTTTGTGATTTCTTTATTGCTTCTACTTCCACTTTTAGATCCTGGATGGTTTTGTTCCATTCCTTCACTTGTGTTTTCCTGTAATTCTTTAAGGAATTTTTGTGATTCTTCTTTAAGGGCCTCTGCCTGTTGACCCATGATCTCCTGTATTTCTTTAAGGGATTTTTGTGTTTCCTTTTTAAGGGCTTTTAGTGGTTGACCAGTGTTCTCCTGTATTTCTTTAAGGGAGTTATTTAATTCTTTCGTGAAGCCCTCTATCAGCATCATGAGATATGATTTTAAACCCGATTCTTGCTTTTCCAGTGTGTTGGGGTATCCGGGACCTGCTGCAGTGGGAGAACTTGGCTCTGACACTGCCATGTGGCCTTGGTTTCTGTTGATAGGGTTCTTGTGCTTGCCTTTTGCCATCTGGTTATCTCTGGTGCTAGTTGGTATTGTTGTCTCTGGCTAGAATTTTTTCCTCCTGTGGGCCTGTAAGCCTGTGTCCTTACTCCTCTGAGTTCAGAAGTGCAAGCACTGCTGGGAGGTCTCTCTCTCTCTCCTGGTGGGCTAAGCACAGAAGGCTGTGGAGTTTCCCCGGCTCCCTGGTACAAATGGCAGCAGGAAGACTTCCATCCGGGCTGCTCCACTGATCGCAGAAAAGTGTGGAGTCTCCTGGTTCCCTGGTGCAAATGGTGTCAGAAAGCTCTTTTTTTCTTTCCTTCTTTCTTTTTCTTTCTTATTTTTACATAATGTTTTGATTATTTGGGAATTTCACATCATGAACCCCAGTATCACTCCCTTCCTTGTCCTCCCAGGTCTGCCACCTTACCGTTGTCACCCCACCCCAAGAAGAAGGAGGAGGAGGAGGAGGAAAAGGAGGAAAAGGAGGAAAAGGAGGAAAAGGAGGAGGAGACGGAGGAGGAGGAGGAAGAGGAGGAGGAGGAGGAGACAAGTCCATTTTGTATTGCCCATATACTCTCAGGAGTATCGTCAAACTCACACTGGACAAACCCTTAAAGAAAACTGAGTCTTTTCCCATCCAAACTCCTGCTGGAAGCCATCAGTTGTGGAGAGCTAGACTCCAGCATCCTTATCAGAGTTTTTAAGAATTCTCTTTATGGCTTTCTGTCTTGCCTGCTGCTTTTTTAGGGTTGATGTGAGGTAGGGGTGTGGTGGGGCTAGGGGCTGCCACGAATCCTTCTAGTCCTTCTCAGCTGTGAGTCTGTGACATCAATACCATTGTAAAAATAGCTTCATTGCCCTTTACAGTCAGCATGGAGCATGGACTTGTACATGATTTCTGGGGACAGTACAATTTACCAACATCCACATTGCTCTCTTATAGAACCCAAGACTACCAGCCCAGAGATGGCTCCACCCACAAGGGGCCCTCCCTGCTTGATCACTAATTGAGAAAATGCCCCACAGCTGGATCTTATGGAGGCACTTTCCAACTGAAGCTCCTTTCTCTGTGATAACTCCAGCCTGTGTCAAGTTGACCCACAAAACCAGCCAGTACACCTATCTAGTTCAGGAAGAAGCTTCTCTGATGAGAGTTGTGTTATGGGTATAGGAATATGTCATTAGCAGTCACTTATTGTTAAGTTCCTATAGCAGATTTTCCCTCAGGCCTGTGACTATGTAGTCTCAGCTTCTTGCCCACTTTTGTAGAGTCCAATCAAAAGGTATTAGTTGCTCCCAAAATATTTGTTTCACTTTGAAGAAATTAGCATTATCTTACTGGTAGAATGCTACTGTAGCTCCCAGGGCTATAGCTGGGTGAGATTGATGGTTACTTTTTTCTTTATTTCAATTTCTTTATTTATATTTCAAATGTTGTTCCTTTTCCTGGTCCTCCCACCATGGAAATCCCATAAGCCATCTCCTTTCCTCCTGTTTCCCAATCAACCCTCTTCCACTTCCCTGTCCTGGTATTCCTCTACATTGGGACATTGAGCTTTTCCAGTGCCAAGGGCCTCTCCTCCCTTTGATGTCCAACACGACCATCCTCTGCTGCCTATGTGTCTGGAGCCATGGGTAATTCCATGTGTACTCTTTGGTTGATGGTTTTGTCCCTGGGAGCACTGGCAGTACTGGGTGACTCATATTGTTGTTCCTCCTTTGGCACTGCAAATCCCTTCAGCTCCTTGAGTCCTTTCTCTAGTTCCATCATTGCGGACCCTGTGCTCAGTTCAATGGCTGGCTGAGGGTGTCTGTCCCCCTCTGTATTTGTCATGCACTAGCAGAGCCTCCCAGGTGACAGCTATATCCGGCTCTGGTCAGCAAGCACTCGTGGGCATCAATAATAGTGTCTGGGTTTTCTAACTGTATATGGGATGGATCCCTAGGTGGGTGGGGTAGTCTCTGGGTGGTCTTTCCCTCAGACTCTGCCCCACCCTTTATCTCTGTATCTCCTTCTCTGGGTATTTTGTTCCCCCTTTTATGAAGGACCAGAGTATCCATACGTTGTTCTTCCTCCTTCTTGGGCTTCATTTAAAAATGTGAAATATGTCTTGGGTATTCCAAGCTTCTGGGCTAATATCCACTTATCAGTGAGTGCATACCATGTGTGTTCTTTTTTGATTGGGTTACCTCACTCAGGATGATATTTTCTAGCTCCATCCATTTGTCTAAAAATTTCATAAATTCATTTTTTGAATAGCTGTATAGTATTCCATTGTGTAAATATACTACATTTTCTGTATCCATTCCTCTGTTGAGGGACATCTGGGTTCTTTCCAGCTTCTAGCTATTATAAATATGGATGCTATGAACATAGTGGAGCATGTGTCCTTATATGTTGGAGCATCTTATGGGTATATGACAAGGAGTGAAATAGCTGGGTTTTCAGGTAGTACTAAGTACCTGATTTTCTGTACTAGTAGAAAGTACCAATTTTCTGAGGAACTGATAGACTGATTTCCAGAGTGGTTGAACCAGCTTGTAATCTCACCAGCAATGGAGGAATGTTTATCTTTCTCCACATCTTCTCCAGTATTTTTTGTCCTCTGAGTTTTTGATCCTGGCCATTCACATTTCCTCAGTTGAGAATTCTCTGATTACCTCTGTTCCCCATTTTTTAATAAGGTTCTCTGGAGTTTAACTTCTTGTGTTCTTTGTATTTATTGGATATTAGCCCTTTATCAGATGCAAGATTTTAAAGATTTTTCCAAATCTGTTGGTTGTTGTTTTGTTGTATTGACAGTGTCCTTTGCCTTACAATTTTATGTCTTTGCTTTATAATTTTATGAGGTCCCATTTGTCGATTCTTGATCTTAGAGCATAAGCCATTGATGTTCTCCTCAGGAAAATTTACCCTGTGCCAGGAGTTCGAAGCTCTTCCCCATTTTCTCTTCTATTAGATTCATTGTATCTGGTTTTATGTGGAGGTCCTTGATCCACTTGGATTTGAGCTTTGTACAGCAATATAAGAATTGGTTTATTTGCATTCTTCTGCATGGTGACTGCCAGTTGACCTAGCACCATTTGTTGAAAATGCTGTCTTTTTCCCACTGGATGGTTTTAGCTCCTTTGTCAAATATTAAGTCACTTTAGGTTTGTGGGTTCCTATCTGGGATTTCAATTTTATTCCATTGATCTACCTACATGCCTGTCACTGTATCAGTACCATGCAGTATTTATCACTATTGCTCTGTAGTACAGCTTGAGATCAGGGATGTGATTCCCACAGAATTTCTTTTATTGTTGAGAATGGTTTTTGACATCCTGGGTTTTTTGTTATTCCAAATGAAGTTGGAAATTGCTCTTTCTAAGTCCCTGAAGAATTGAGTTGGAATTTTGATGGGGATTGCATTGAATCTTTATATTGCTTTCAGAATTATGGCCATTTTTACTATATTAATCCTGCCAAGCCATGAGCATGGGAGATCTTTCCATCTTCTGATTTCTTTCTTTTTTTTCATTTTTTAATTTTTCATATTCTTTTTTTACATTCCAAAAGCTTTCCCCTTTCCCAGTCCCCCCCCCCCCATGTCCCATAAGTCCTCTTCTCTCCATCCATTCTCCTATCTTTCCCCCTCCCTTTTCTCTGTCCTGGTACTCCCCTACAATGCTGGATCAAGCCTTTCCAGGATTAGGGCCCTCTTCTTCCTTCTTCATGGTAATCATTTGATATGCTAATTGTATCTTCAGTATTCAGAGCTTCAGGGCTAATTAATATCCACTTATCAATGATTGCATTCCATGTGTATTCTTTTGTGATTGCATTACCTCGCTTAGGATGGTATTTTCCAGTTCCAACCATTTGCCTAAAAAATACAAGAATTCATTGTTTTTAATTGCTGAATAGTACTCCATTGTGTATATATACCACATTTTCTGTATCCATTCCTCCATTGAGGGATATCTGGGTTCTTTCCAGCTTCTGGCTATTATAAATAGTGCTGCTATGAACATAGTGGAGCATGTGTCCTTATTGTATGCGGGGGAATCCTCTGGGAATATCCTCAGGAATGGTATAGCAGGGTCCTCCAGAAGTGTCATGCCCAGTTTTCTTAGGAACCGCCAGACTGATTTCTATAGTGGTTGTACCATCTTACAATCCCACCAGCAGTGAAGGAGTGTTCCTCTTTCTCCACATCCTCGCCAACACCTGCTGCCTCCTGAGTTTTTAACCTTAGCCATTCTGACTGGTATGAGGTGAAATCTCAGGGTTCTTTTGATTTGCATTTCCCTAATGACTAATGATGTTGAGCATTTCTTAAGGTGCATCTCAGCAATCCAAATTTCTTCAGGTGAAAATTCTTTGTTTAGATCTGTACCCCATTTTTTAATAGGGTTATTTTGTTCCCTGGGGTCTAACTTCTTGTGTTCTTTGTATATATTGGATATTAGCCCTCTATCAAATGTAGGGTTGGTGAAGATCTTTTCCCAATTTGTTGGTTGCCATTTTGTCCTTTTGACAGTGTCCTTTGCCTTACAGAAACTTTGAAATTTTATGAGATCACATTTGTCAATTCTTGATCTTAGAGCATAAGCTATTGGTGTTCTGTTCAGGAACTTTTTCCCTGTGCCCGTGTCCTCAAGGGTTTTCCCCAGTTTCTTTTCTATTAGTTTCAGTGTGTCTGGTTTTATGTGGATGTCTTTGATCCACTTGGAGTTGAGCTTAGTACAAGGAGATAAGAATGGATCAATTCGCATTCTCCTGCATGCTGACCTCCAGTTGAACCAGCACCATTTGTTGAAAAGGCTATCTTTTTTCCACTGGATGTTTTCAGCTCCTTTGTCGAAGATCAAGTGACCATAGGTGTGTGGATTCATTTCTGGGTCTTCAATTCAATTCCATTGGTCCACTTACCTGTTCCTTTGCCAATATCATGCAGTTTTTAACACTATTGCTCTGTAGTATTGCTTGAGGTCTGGGATACTAATTCCCCCAGAAGTTCTTTTACTGTTGAGAATAGTTTTAGCTATCCTGGGTTTTTTGTTAATCCAGATAAATTTGAGAATTGCTTTTTCTAACTCTGTGAAGAACTGAGTTGGGATTTTGATGGGGATTACATTGAATCTGTATATTGCTTTTGGCTAGATGGCCATTCTAACTATATTAATCCTGCCAATTCACAAGCATGGAAGATTTTTCCATTTTCTGAGGTCTTCTTTGATTTCTTTCTTCAGAGACCAGAAGTTCTTGTCCTATAGATCTTTCACTTGTTTGGTTAGAGTCACACCAAGATACTTTATATTGTTTGGGGCTATTGTGAAGGTATAGGAAGGCAACTGATTTGCTTGAGTTGATTTTATAACCTGCCACTTTGCTGAAGTTGTTTATCAGCTGTAGGAGTTTTCTGGTGGAGTTTTTTGGGTCACTTAAGTGTACTATCATGTTATCTGCAAATAATTATAATTTTACTTCTTCCTTTCCAATTTGTATCCCTTTGACGTCCTTATGTTGTTTAATTGCTCTAGCTAGAACTTCAAGTACTATATTGAAAAGATGTGGAGAGAGAGGGCAGCCTTGTCTAGTCCCTGATTTTAATGGGATTGCTTCAAGTTTCTCTCCATTTAGTTTGATATTGGCTACCGGTTTGTTGTATATTGCTTTAACTATGTTTAGGTATGGGCCTTGAATTCCTGTTCTTTCCAAGACTTTTAGCATGAAAGGATGCTGAATTTTGTCAAATGCTTTTTCAGCATCTAATGAAATGATCATATGTTTTTTTTCTTTGAGTTTGTTTATGTAGTGGATTGCATTGATGGATTTCCTTATATTGAACCATCCCTGCATCCCTGGGATGAAGCCTACTTGTTCGTGGTGGATGATCATGTTGATGTGTTCTTGGATTCGGTTGGCAAGTATTTTATTGAGTATTTTTGCATCGATATTCATAAGGGAAATTGGCCTGAAAGTTCTCTTTCTTTGTTGGATCTTTGTGTGGTTTTGGTATCAGTGTAATTGTGGCTTCATAGAACGAGTTGGATATGTTCCTTCTGTTTCTATTTTGTGGAACAGTTTGAAGAGTATTGGTGTTAGGTCTTCTTTGAAGGTCTGATAGAATTATGCACTGAAGCCATCTAGTCCCATGCTTTTTTTGGTTGGGAGACTTTCTATGATCCCTTTTATATCTTTAGGGGTTATGGGACTGTTTAGATAATCTATTTGATCCTGATTTAATTTTGGTGTTGGTATCTGTCTAGGAAATTGTCCATTTCCTCCAGATTCTCCAGTTGTTTTGAGTGTAGGCTTTGGTAGTAAGATCTGATGATTTTTTGAATTTCCTCAGTTTCTGTTGTTATATCTCGCTTTTCATTTCTAATTTTGTTAATCTGGATACTGTCTCTGTGCCCTTTGGTTAGTCTGGCTAAGGGTTTATCTATCTTGTTGATTTTTTCAAAGAACCAGCTCCTGGTTTTGTTGATTCTTTGTATGGTTCTCTTTGTTTCTACTTGATTGATTTCAGCCCTGAGTTTGATGATTTCCTGTCTTCTACTCCTCCTGGGTGAAATAGTTTCTTTTTGCTCCAGGGCTTTCAGGTGTGTCATTAAGCTGCTAGTGTGTGCTCTCTCCATTTTCTTTTTGGAGGCACTCAAGGCTATAAGTTTTTCTCTTAGTACTGCTTTCATTGTGTCCCATAGATTTGGGTATGTTGTGTCTTCATTTTCATTAAATTCTAAAAAGTCTTTGATTTCTTTCTTTATTTCTTCCTTGACCAAGGTATCATTGAGTAGAGTATTATTCAGTTTCCATGTGTGTATGGGCTTTCTGTTGTTTTTGTTGCTATTGAAGACCACTTTTACTCCATAGTGATCTGATAGGAGGTATGGGATTATTTTGATCTTCTTATATTTGTTGAGGTCTGTCTTGTGACCAATTATATGGTCGATTTTGGAGAAGGTACCATGAGGTGCTGAGAAAAGGGTACATTCTTTTGTTTTAGGGTGAAATGTTCTATATATATCTGTTAAATCTAATTGGTCCATAGCTTCAATAGTTTCACTGTGTCCCTGTTTAGTTTCTGTTTTCCTGATCAGTCTGTTGAGGAAAGTGCAGTGTTGAAGTCACCCACAATTATTGTGTTAGGTGTAATGTGTGCTTTGAGCTTTGGTAAAATTTCTTTTATGAACGACGGTGCCTTTGCATTTGGAGCATAGATATTCAGGATTGAGAGTTCTTCTTGGTGTGTTTTTCCTTTGACCAGCAAGAAGTGTCCCTCAGTGTCTCTTTTGATGACTTTAGTTTGAAAGTCAATTTTATCTGATATGAGAATGGCTACTCCAGCTTGTTTCCTGAGACCATTTGCTTGTAAAATTGTCTTCTAGCCTTTTACTCTAAGGTAGTGTTTGTCTTTGACACTGAGGTGTGTTTCCTATATGCAGCAAAATGTAGGATCCTGTTTACGTATCCAGTCCATTAGTCTATGTCTTTTTATTGGGGAACTGAGTCCATTGACGTTAAGAGATATTAAGGAATAGTGATTATTACTTCCTATCATTTTTGATGTTTTCTTTTATATTTGATTGGTTATCTTCTTTTGGGTTTGATGAAAGAAGGTTACTATATTGTATTTTCCAGGGTGAAATTTCCCTCCTTATATTGGTGTTTTTCTCCTATTATCCTTTGTAGGGCTGGGTTTGTGGTAAGATATTGGGTAGACTTGGTTTTGTCATGAAATATCTTGGTTTCTCCATCTATGGTGATTGAGAGTTTTGCTGGGTATAGTAGTTTTGGCTGGCATTTGTGTTCTCTTAGAGTCTGCATGAGATCTGCCCAGGATCTTCTAGCTTTGATAGTCTCTGGTGAGAAGTCTGGTGTGATTCTGATAGGTCTTCCTTTATATATTACTTGGCCTCTTTCTCTTACTGCCTTTAATATTCTTTCTTTGTTTAGTACATTTGGGGTTTTGATTATTGTGTGACGGGATGTATTTCTGTTCTGGTCCAGTCCGTTTGGAGTTCTGTAGGCTTCTTGTATATTCATGGTCATCTCTCTCTTTTGGCCAGGGAAGTTTTCTTCCATAATTTTATTGAAGATATTTACTGGCCCTTTAAGTTGTAAATCTTCGCTCTCATCTATGCCTATAATCCTTAGGTTTGGCCTTCTCATTGTGTCCTGGATTTCCTGGATGTTTTGGGTTACAAGCTTTTTGCATTTTGCATTTTCTTTGACCGTTGCGGCCATGGTTTCTATGGTATCTTCGCCTTCTGAGATTCTTTCTTCTATCTCTTGTATTCTCTTGTTGATATTTGCGTCTATGGCCCCTGATTTTTTCTCAAGGTTTTCTATCTCCAAAGTTGTCTCCCTTTGTGATTTCTTAGTTGTTTCTACTTCTATTTTTAGATCCTGGATGTTTTTGCTCAGTTCCTTCACTTGCTTGTTTGTGTTTTCCTGTAATTCTATAAGAGATTTTTGTGTTTCCTCTTTCATGACTTCTACCTGTTGATCAAAGTTCTCCTGTATTTCTTTAAGTGATTTTTGCATTTCCTCCTTATTGGCTACTATCTTTTGACCCATATTCTCCCGAATTTCTTTAATTGATTTTTGTGTTTCCCTTGTAAGGGCTTCTAGCTTTTGATCATTTTTCTCCTGAATTTCTTTAAGAGATTTATTTATGTCCTTCATGTGTTCTTTTAACAGCATCATGACCAGTGATTTTAAACCCAACCCTTGTTTTTCTGGTGTGTTGGTGTATCCACGACTTGCTGTTGTTGGAGAATTGGGTTCAGATGCTGACATATTGCCCTGATTTCTGTTAGTAACATTCCTATGCTTGCCTTTTGCCATCTAGATCTTACTGGTGTTAGTTGGTCTTGTTGTCAATGCAGGACTCACCGTGCAAGCTGCCTCACTGCAGCCAGCTTCTGGATGCACCGCTGACCCTCTGCACTGCTTGGGGACGGGACACATGGCCCAGGCTGCTCCTGATCCAGAGGTGGTGACCGGAAGCAATTTCTTTCTTCAAAGACTTGAAGTTCTTGTTGAAGATCTTTCACCTGTTTGGTTAGAGTCACACCAATGTATTTTGTATTGTTTGTGATTATTGTGAATGGTGTTGTTTCCCTAACTTCTTACCGTGTTTATCCTTTGAGTTAATTTTATATCCTGCCACTTTACTGAAGTTGTTTATCAGGTTTAGGAGTTCTCCGGTGGAATTTTGGGGGTCACTTATGTATATGATCATATCATCTTCAAATAGCGATATTTTGACTTCTTCTTTTCCAATTTGTATCCCTTTGACCTCCTTTTGTTGTCTAATTGCTTTGGCTAGTACTTTGAGCACTATATTCAATAGGTAGGGACAGAGTAGGCAGCCTTGTCTAGTCCCTGATTTTAGTGGGATTGCTTCACGTTTCCCTCCATTTAGTTTGATGTTGGCTACTGGTTTGACATATATTGCTTTTACTATGTTTAGGTATGGGCCCTGAATTCCTGATCTTTTCAAGACTTTTATCATAAAGTGATATTGAATTTTGTCAAATGCTTCTTCAGCATGTAATGAAATGATCATTTTTTCCCTTTGAGTTTGTGTATGTTGTGGATTAAGTTGATGGATTTCTGTATATTGAACCATCATTGCATACTTGAGATGAAGTCTATTTGATGTGTTCTTGGATTCAGTTTGTGAGAATTTTATTGAGTATTTTTGCATCAATATTCATAAGGGAAATTGGTCTGAAGTTCTCTTTCTTTGTTGGGTCTTTGTGTGGTTTTGGTATCAGCGTAACTGTAGTTACAGAGAACGAATTGGATAGTGTTCCTTATGTTTCAATTTTGTGGAATAGTTTGAAGAGTATTGGTATTAGGTCTTCTTTGAAGGTCTGATAGAATTCTGCACTAAGCCATCTGGTCTTTTTTTTTAGGTTTGGAGACTTTTAATGACTGCTTCTACTTCTTTAGGGATTATGTGACTGCTTAGATGACCCTGATTTCATTTTGGTATTTGGTATCTTTGAAGAAAATTGTACATTTTATCCAGATTTTCCAATTTTGGTGAATATAGACTTTATCTGATTTTTTTTTTAATTTCCTCAATTTCTGTTATAACTCCCTTTTCATTTCTGATTTTGTTAATTTGGATTCTGTCTCTGTGCCTTCTGGTTAATCTGGCTAGAGGTTTATCTATCTTGTTGATTTTCTCAAAGAATCAGCTCCTGGTTTTGTTGAATCTTTATATAGTTCTTTTTGTTTCTACTTGGTTGAGTTTGATTATTGCCTGCCGGCTACTCTTCTTGAGTAGATTTACTTCTTTTTGTTCTAGAGCTTTCAGATATGTTGTTAAGCTGCTAGTGTAAGCTCTTTCCAGTTTCTTTTTGGAGGCACTCAGAGCTATGAGTTTTCCTCTTAGCACTGTTTTCATTGTGTTCCATAAGTCTGGGTATGTTGTACCTTCATTTTCATTAAATTCTAAAAAGTTTTTAATTTCTTTCTTTATTTCTTCCTTGACCAAGTTATCATTGAGTAGGTTGTTGTTCAATTTCCACATGAATGTGGGCTTCCTGTTGTTTTTTTGTTGCTATTGAAGACCAGCCTTTGTCTGTAGTGATTTGATAGGATGCATGGGATTATTTTGATCTTCTTGTATCTGTTGCAGCCTGATTTGTGACCATTTATATGGTCAGTTTTGGAGAAGGTACCATGAGGTGCTGAGAAGAAGGTTGTTCTTTTTTTAGGATGGAATGTTCTATAGAGATCTTTTAAATATATTTGGTTCATAACTTCTGTTAAGTTTCACTGTGTCTCTTCTGTTTCCATCATCTTTCCATTGCTACTAGTGGGGTGTTGAAGTCTACCACTATTTTTGTGTGAGGTGCAATGTGTGCTTTGAGCTTTAGTAAAGTTTCTTTTATGAATGTGGGTGCCATTGCATTTAGAGCATAGATGTTCAGAATTGAGAGTTCTTGGTAGATTTTTATTTTTTTATTTTTATTTTTGGTGAGTATGAAGTGTTTCCTCCTTATCCTTTTTATAACTTTTGGTTGAAAGTTGATTTTGTTCTATATTAGAATGGCTACTTCAGCTTGTTTCTTGGGACCACTTGCTTGGAAAATTGTTTTTTAGCTTTTTACTCTGAGGTAGTGTCTGTCTTTGACACTGAGGTGCATTTCCTGTATACAGTAAAATGCTGCGTCCTTTTTATGTAACAAGTCTGTTAGTCTATGTCTTTTCATTGTGGAATTCAGTACATGATATTAAGAGATATTAAGGAATAGTGATTGTTGCTTCCTGTTAATTTTGTTGTTAGAGGTGGAATTATGTTTTTGTGACTATCTTCTTTTGGGGTTGTTGAAAGATTACTTTCTTGCTTTTCCTAGGGTGTAGTTTCCCTCCTTGTGTTGGCATTTTCCATCTATTATCCTTTGTAGAGCTGGATTTGTGGAAAGATATGTAAATTTGTTTTTGTCATGGAAAAAATCTTGCTTTCTCTGTCTATGGTAATTGAGAGTTTTGCTGGGTGTAGTAGCCTGGGCTAGCATTTGTATTCTCTTAGGGTCTTGGTAGGATATCTGCCCAGGATCTTCTACCTTTTATAGTCTCAGGTGAGAAATCTGGTGTGATTCTGATAGGCCTGCCTTTATATGTTACGTGACCTTTTCCCCCATACTGTTTATAATATTCTTTCTTTGTTTGGTGCATTTGGTGTTTTGTCTATTATCTAACAAGAGGAATTTCTTTTTTGGTCCAATCTATTTTGGAGTTCTGTAGGCTTCTTGTATGTTTATGGTCATTTCTTTCTTTAGGTTAGGGAAGTTTTCTTTTATAATTTTGTTGAAGATATTTACTAGTCCATTACATTGGGAATCTTCACTCTTTTCCATACCTATTATTCTTAGGTTTAGTCTTCTCATTGTGACCTGGATTTTCTGGATGTTTTGGGTTAGGAACTTTTTGCCTTTTGCATTTTCTTTGAGTGTTGTGTCAATGCTTTCTATGGTATCTTCTGCACCTGAGACTCTCTCTTCTATCTCTTGTATTTTGTTGGTGATGCTTACATCTATGACTCCTGATCTTCTAACTCCAGGGTTGTCTCCCTTTTTGATTTCTTTATTGTTTCTATTTCTATTTTTAGATCCAGGATGGTTTTGTTCATTTCCTCCTTTATAATTGTGTTTTCCTGTAATTCTTTAAGGCTGGTGGCCAGCCTTGGGTCAGCTACAAGACTTGCCTACAGAAAAGCATTTTCTGTTTTATCAGGATCTGACTTACACATTGTGCTTGATAATCATCATGGCTCAAGAGAACGGACAAGCTAGGAATACGCTGCGCAGAATGATGCCACAAGAGAACCTGGTTCTGAAACCCAGATATAGAAAATGACTCAAATTCTAAATTAGTCCTGAAAGTATCTGTCATGTCAAGTGGAACAATCCCCACTGTCCAGTTTGTAGACACTAATGCGAATAGTGAAACCATGCCTGGCTTCTCCAAGGCTCTTGGACTAGTTACAGTACCTGGCAGGGAGAAAGGACTTCCAGTGGATTCCTTCCTATCAGAGTTTGGAAGTAAGAAAAAGACACATAAGTATTTCTTCTAGTGAATTTTGATGCAGGAAAGAAATATCAGTCATGTTTCCTGGAGGGGTTTTTACAGTACCCTCAGATGAATATCTTGGCTGACAACCCTAGAGCACTGGCCAGGCAAAGAGAGCCTAAAGGTTGCCTTAACTCCAAGTATGCCGGTCTTTTCAAAAACTTTGTGATAACAGCAATGGGACAGACACTGAAGTCTTATGATCTTTCTGTCACAGAGCAGTGGCATAAGCTGTAGTCTTATCATTGTATAGCAGCCTCTCAAGGTAGCTTTACAAGACTAGAACTCAATATCCACCAAGCAACAAACACCATCTTCTGCTTCTCTCCCTGCCCTCCTCCTTCTTGCTGCTATGGATATAGATGTGTATCTCAGTAGTGTGTGTGGTTCTCTGTGGCTGGTTTGTGTCACTCACCATGGTGTCCTCATGGCTTACCTATGTCATAGTGTACTCTAGAATATCCTTTAAGTATTTTAACTGGTGCTTCACTGCATCTGCTCTGCATCAGATGATGTATAGACTTGAATGTGCAATTTTTTCTCAGTCCCATCTTTATTTCTTTCATTTGTATACCCAGAAGTGTGGATGCTAGATCATGTAGGAATTTAAAAGTATTTTTTGAGAAGTTGAACAAAAGTTTTTTATGGAGGGTTTAGTGATGTAATGTTGGTAGCAGAATTAAGTGAGATGAACCTTCAGTAATATGAAACATTATGGGTGGCCTGAAGGTATGGATCTATAATCCTAGTCACTCAAGAAGCCAAGGCAGGAGGTTTATGAGTTCAAATCCAGCTTGTGCAACTTAGAGAGACCACATCTCAAAATAAATAAAGAAAATTATTATTATTTTTTTGTTTCCCATTCTATATAGGATTGAAGCAGATATACTTTGATCTTCCTTCTTTTTAAGCTCTATATGGTTTGTCTGTTGTATCATGGATATTCTGAACTTTCTGGCTAATAATCCGCTCATCAGTAAGTACATACCATATATGTTCTTTTGTGTCTGGATTACCCCACTTGGGATGATATTTTCTAGTTCCATCCATTTGCCTGCGAATTTCATGAATTCATTGTTTTTAATAGCTGAGTAGTACTCCGTTGTGCAAATGTACTGCATTTTCTGTATCCATTCTTCTGTTGAGGGACATCTGAGTTGTTTCCAGCTTCTGGCTACTATAAATAAGGCTTCTATGAACATAGTGGAGCATGTGTCCTTATTATGTTTTGGAGCATCTTTTGGGTCCAATTTTCTGAGGAACAGCCAGACTGATTTCCAAACTGGTTTTACCAGCTTGCAGTCCCACCAGCTTGCAACAGAGGAGTGTTCCTCGTTCTCCACATCCTCATCAGCAATTTCTGTCACCTGAGTGTTTTATCTTAGCCTTTCTGATTGGTGTGAGGTGGAATCTCAGGGTCTTTTTGATTTGTATTTCCCTGATGATGATGAACATTTAAGTGCTTCTCAGCTATTTAACATTCCTCAGTTGAAAATTCTTTGTTTAGCTCTGTACTTCATTTTTAATAGGGTTATTTGGTTCTCTGAAGTCTAACTTCCTGAAGTCTTTGTATATTTTGAATTTAGCCCTCTAGGGGATGTAGGGTTGGTGAAGATCTTTTCCCAGTCTGTGGGTTGTCTTTAATTGCATTGGCAGTGTCCTTTGCCTTACAGAAGCTTTGCAGTTTTATGAGGTCCCATTTGTTAACTGGTGATCTTAGAGCATGAACCATTGGTGTTCTGTTCAGGAACTTTTCTCCTGTGCCAACGTGTTTTAGGTTCTTATCCACTTTCTCTTCTATTAGATTCAGAGTATCTGGTTTTATGAGGAGGCCCTTGATCCACTTGGACTTGAGCTTTGTAGGAGGAGATAAGAATGGATCGATTTGCATTCTTCTACATACAGAGAGCCAGTTGAACCAGCACTATTTGTTGAAAATGTTGATTTTTTTTTTCCCACTGGATGGTTTTGGCTTCTTTGTCAAAGATCAAATGATCATAGGTGGTTGGGTTTTTTTCTGGGTCTTCAGTTTTATTGCATTGATCTACCTGCTTGTCGCTGTACCAATACCTTGCAGTTTTTATCATTATTGCTCTGTAGTGGAGCTTGAGGTCAGGGATGGTGATTCCCCCAGAAGTTCTTTTATTGTTGAGAATGGCTTTGGCTATCTTGGGTTTTTTTGTTATTCCAAATGAATTTGCAAATTGCTCTTTCTATCTCTGTGAAAAGTTGAGTTGGAATTTTGATGGGGATTGCATTGAACTAGATTGCTTTTGGTAAGATGGCCACTTTTACTATGCTAATCCTGCTGATTCATGAGCATGGGAGATCTTTCAATCTTCTGAAGTCTTCTTCAATTTCTTTCTTCAGAGAGTTAAAGTTCTTGTCATACAGATCTTTTATTTGCTAGGTTAGAGCCACACCAAGGTATTTTATATTATTTGTGACTATTGTGAAGGGTGTTGTTTCCCTGATTTCTTTCTCAGCCTGTTTATCCTTTGATTATAGAAAGGCTACTGATTTGCTTGAGTGAATTTTATATTTGGCTACTTTGATGAAGTTGTTTGTCAGCTGTAGGAGATCTGTGGTGGAGTTTTTTGGGTCACTTAAGTATACTATCATATCATCTGCAAATAGTGATAATTTGACTTCTTCCTTTCCAATTTGTATTCCTTTGACTTCATTTTGTTGTCTAATTGCTCTAGCTAGAACTTCAAGTACTATATTGAATAAATGTGGAGAGAGAGGGCAGCCTCGTCTTGTTCCTGATTTTAGTGAGATTTCTTCAAATTTCTCTTCATTTAGTTTGATTTTGGCTATTGGTATAATCACAAGAGATGGAGGGAGGGAGGGACCTAGGTGAAATGAAGAGGGGGAGGAAAGGAGGGCAGGAACAGGTATTGGAAGGGACAGGAGATAAGTACAGAGAGTCGAAAATTTAATAGAAGCATGTAGCAGAGGTGGATGGGGAAGTTGGGGGTAGCCACTAGAAAGTCCCAGACTCCAGGGAAGCAAGATGCTCCCAGAATCCAATGGCAATGGCTTTAGCTGAAATACCCAACAAAGGGGTGATGCAACCTTTAGAGAACACCTCCAGTAGATAGGCAAGTCCTCCAAGTGAGGGATGCGGCCACCCACACATCTCAAAATTTTTATCCCAGAAATGTTCCTGTCCAAAGGAGATAGGGATAAAACATGGAAAAGAGACTGAAGGAAAGACCATCCAGAGACCACCTCACCTAGAGATCCATCCCATCTGCAGACACCAAACTCCTACACTATTGTTGATGCCAAGAAGCACTTGCTGACAAGAACCTGGTATGGCTGTTCCCCGAGAGATTCTACCAGCATCTCACCAATACAGATGCAGATACTTACAGCCAACCATCGGACTTGGGGACCCCAATGGAAGAGCTAGGAGAAGGACTGAAGGAGCTGGAGGGAATTACTGTAGTGTGTACTGGACTACCCAGAGCTCCCAGGGACTAAACCGCCAACCAAAGAGTATACATGGAGAGAACCAAGACTCCAGATACATATGAGCAGAGGATAACCTTGTCTGACATCACTGGGAAGGGAGGATCTTGGTCCTGTGGAGGTTTGGTGCCGCAACATAAGGGGATGCTGGAGGGCTGAAGTGGGAGGGATTGGGTAAGTTGGTAGGGGATCACCCTCACCAAGGTAAAAGGGAGGGGAAGGGGGTATGAGAGGGGGGGTTGTAGAGAGGTAACAAGGAAGGGGGATATCATTTGAAATGTAAAGGAATAAAATAATTAATAAAAAAAACAAAAATTAAAGACTGGGTATAAATCTCAGGGCACAATGACAACTTAGGTCATAGGAAGCCCCAGGTTCAATCCAGCACTGAAAAGTCAAAGAAATAAAACAAACCCAGCAATCAGGTGAGAGGCTGATTACCCAAGTTTCTGAAGAACACCCCCAGACTCAGTTCTGTGGCTATGTGGCAAGCATTTGTGTCAAGACAATCCAAGTCTGGCAAAATGGGAAGAAGATAGTTAGTTTGGATGTTAAAAAAAAGACTTTGCTTAAAATAGCTGTAGCAGATGTGCAGTTCTAAGTTTTTTAAAAATAAGACATTGCATAAGAATTGCTCTATGGGTTAATTACCTAACACTGGACTTACACAGGGGCTATCAGCTGTCCTCAGTTACATGTCCCCTCTACCCTGAGTATGTGATGTCCAAGAGACACTCTGTTTTGATATGCTGGCCCATTGACAGCTGAACTGTGACTATCGTCCTGACACCCAAAGTCATCATGAGCACCTGACATCTGATAAGCATGAGCTGCCAGTGGAGCCTGGAACTGGCGGTTTCCAGTGTTGAGCTTGTGGAGGAGCATAGCTGTGGGCATCTGCCTCTGAGTAGTGGAGTTTCAGGAAACGCCACTGATGTAGGTTGATAATGGTTTCTGCTTTCCGGCATGGCATTTCCAGCCCAGATGGATCATATTAGATAGACTGTGCTATTCAGCCGTTCTTGTTAAGTGAGGCTCACCAGGAACCTCGACATGGGAGTGCTGAGTTGGAATGTGAGCTTTTGATACTCTAATTATTTGCCTTTTTCCTATTCTAGTAACCTGAGCTCAACTTTGCCCAACTTTTTCAAATAGTTTTGAATGTCTCATAAAACCATCAAAGTTGTCACCCATTCTTTCATCTCAGTTGGGTTATTCTTACAGTGACATCAGAGCAGTGAGGGTTAGCGCCCATCTTACAAGAACAGTGGGACTCAGAAGAAGGCTAGAGCCCACATCTGCCAGAGATGATGGCTCTCAAACCCACATCTACCAGAACACATGGTTCTGTTGTTCTTCCTATCTCTACCTCAGTGTGCTTTCAAGTGTCCGGGAGGCAGGTCAGGCTCAGTAACCTCAGCCTTTAGGGTGGGAAGAAAAATGAAGAGAGCAAAAAGGAAACAAAACAGGAGTAAAGAGAAAAAGGAAGAACATAGATATTCAGGACACCATTAGACTTGCAGACCACCATTAGACTTGCAGAATATCATTGGATATGCAGAACACTATCAGACATGCCGACCACCATTGGAAACATAGGATACTGTTAGCCAGGAAGTTTCTGTTAGCCAGCAAGTTTCTGTAGAGCTGAAGCCCTCTTGTGAGGAGGAGTTTCTAAGCAGCACAGTTAACTGACCAAGTGAGCACATGGTGCTGTTCTTCAGTTCTCACACACCACTTGGGCAGTGTTCTAACTCACTCTTAATGGCCAAATGATTTAGAAGTTAAGCACCTCTTTAGATAATAAAGTCTTTTGGGGAGGGGGGTCTTCAATTTCTCCAAAGATGTCTTAGTAAACACAAATTATCATTGTACAGGTCTATAGCAGTGGGTGGAAATCTGCATTTCTTCTTCTTCTTCTTCTTCTTCTTCTTCTTCTTCTTCTTCTTCTTCTTCTTCTTCTTCTTCTCTCTCTCTCTCTCTCTCTCTCTCTCTCTCATGTGTGTGTGTGTGTGTGTGTGTGTGTGTGTGTATGTGTGTGTTGAAGGGATGGGATGAGTGGGAAGAAATTGTAACTCCATAACAAACAATGGTGTGACCAGTCTCCACAGAGCTCATACAGTGACTCTAGACTTTGTCAATCACAAACAAGTCTCATCAAAGAGGTTATGTTTTGTGGCTGGAGAGAAGCCTTAAGTGGTTAGGAGCACTTGCTGGTTTGGCTGAGGAACTGAGTTAGTTCCCAGAATGTACACTGGGCCTCTCTCAGCTACCTGTATCTCCATCTCTGGGGACCCTATGCTTGCGGGCCTCTGAGGGCACTTGATCTCCTGAGTACATATCCACATACAGATACATGCAAGTATACAGAATTGAAAGTAAATCTTAAAAGTGTAGATGATACTCCAAAGGCATGCTTAATGCTCTTGGTAATGAAAGAAGAGGATGTATACATCCATCCCCTCTATGCAGTGGGAAAGCAGGACAGTGACCCTATACATAACACTGATTGCCATTGGAGTCAGAAACTGTGTAGTTGAGCCTCAGAGTCCTCCAAACATGATCACACAGGAGTGGAAGATGTAGAAAATGTCAGTGGTCTCAGATCACCAGGTGAATGTGAATCATGGGGAGCTGAAGGCATTAGTAGCCTTTCTTTGAGGTCGTGGATCAGATACTGTCATTTAGGACTCAAGGTAACCCTGAGGAGTCAGGTCAGCAACTTCCCCATGATAATGTCCCCATTGGGGTCTGGGGCTTCTTGCTTGGTGATAGCTGCAAAGTGGAGTTTTGCAGTAGAGAACTGGCACCTCCTGTATCTTTCCAAAAACCTAAGTGAGCAGAATCTTCCTAGACTTCCTTGCTAATCCCAGTTAACATGGCAATCTGTGCACACAGGTGTAGGATCCTCCTTGAGATGGAGGAGCCCCTGAATGGAGAAGATGAAGAGGTGAAGGATTCCTCAGGACAAGTCCTTGAGATGGAAGAAGCCACATGTAACAACTCTCTGATAACAGCCCTGAGCAGGAATTCCTAGAGGAAGGCCCTCAGAGGTTCCTGAGGGACATCATGAGCACAGACAACAAAAGCACAACAACTATGTGCTGTTATCTCTGTGGCCTCCTCCTGAAGGCAGGGGAGAGGGATGTTCAGACAGCAGTGGGTCCAGGGAAGAGATTGAGCCAGAGTGGGACCACAGGGTGGGACACAACAGCTGAAGGCAGAGCCTGACCAAATCCCAGCCTGGGGTCCCTGTAAGACTGCTCTCTCACATTGGCTAGCATTTGCAGACACCTGCTTCCTCTGGAAGGGACAAGGGGCTGGAAGCTGACTTTGGAATCAAGCACAAAGGGACATGGTCACATTAGTACAGCATGTGGTCATCATTGCTCTGGCAATGCCCTCTCTCCTGTCTGTCTGTCTGTCTGTCTGTCTGTCTGTCTGTCTGTCTGCCTGCCTATTTGCCAGCTCCTCACTCCCCTCATCTCTTTGTCCTGTTTCATTTCCCCATCTGTCTCCTGACTCCTCTTACCCGGTTCTCTTGCCTTCCTATCCTCATGTGACCTTATGAGTTATGATTCTAGGTGGTGAATATTTTCTGAAAATGTACAGAGTTCTTGTTTAATCCAGTGACTTTTTTGCTACATTTACACTATTAGAAGTGCTGATGATCCCTAGGCTGGGAATGAGGCATGTGGTGCTCTGAGGGATGCTGAAGAGGGCTCTTCACCCTCTGAGTTCTGTCACGTGGGTGATCTGCCTTTGATCTTGCTGAACTTCTTAGATGAGAGGAAGCTCAAATGTCTTTCTTCCATGGACAGGGGTGGCTGGGGCCACCACCAAGGGACTCTGGATCCCTCTGTGATTTGCCCCCATTTCTGCCCCGTCTTTAGCACTTTTCACACTCTCCTTGTCTGATGATTTTACAGGGTTTATAACCTGTGGACTCTTGGCTGTGCAGACAGAAGGGAATGGCAGGTCTTTGCCTGATGAGATCAAACCTGTCTCACAAATCAGGAAGCGATGGGCCCCTATCAGAACCCCAGAGTTGTCCCAACACAACCTGGCCCAGGGCTCACCTTCAGAGAGTGTTATGTTCACAGATGAACACAATTTGATCCCAGACACTGCCTGTGGATGCCTGTGGTTCTGCTGTGATCTTGCTGCTGACCTAGGTAGGACACATATGAGCTCAGGGACAGGCAGGATGCCTCATTCCAAGGATGGCTTGTGAAAAAGGAGCCTAGTGATCTCTCTCTCTCTCTCTCTCTCTCTCTCTCTCTCTCTCTCTCTCTCTCTCTCTCTCTCTCTCTTTCTCTCTCTCTCTCTCTTTCTCTCTCTCTCGTGTGTGTGTGTGTGTGTGTGTGTGTGTGTGTGTGTGTGTGTGTGTGTTGCTGAAAGTAGAAGCCAGGGCAGATCTCTAAGAAACCCTATCTCACCTGCTCGCTAGCTCACTGGTCATCTTGCTATTCAGGCTTTGAAACTTTTCTATGCCAGAAGGCAGGTTTGCTCTGGCCCTGTGTCTGCATGCCCAAAGAAGCATCCCAGTTGTAAACTCACACACTCAGAAGCTGTTGTCTCCAAGGAGCATGGAGATGACAAACATGGCTCATTTATGCAAGGACAGCTGATAAACTGAGAAACCAGAGGAACCGAGTCAAAGATGTGTGACTTGGTAGTATGGCTGGGCAGGTACAGGGTTCCTAGGGCCGTTCTCATGCTCCCTGCCCCTCACAGAGGCCCTGTGAAGAACAGGACTGAAGGGAGGATGCAGGCTTAGGCTCAATCCTGAGAAGGCTTATGAGGCCCAAGGCTCATACTGTTCTGCACATGTGCTTCACCTACTTGGTGCCACTTAAGAAAATGGCTTTCTGGGCAGGAGAGAGCTCAATGGTAGTTTGCAGGAAGCCCTGGGTTCAAACCCCAGCACAGGTAAATCAAATACAGTGAGTGGTACATACCTATTATCCCAGCACTTGGTAGGTAGAAGCAGAAGGATCAGAAATTCAAGGTTGTCCTTGACTATGGAATAAATTCAAGAGTAAACCTTGTCTTAAAAACTCAAATCTGTCAGTGTTTGTTCCATGAATCCCTATTCTAGAGTGCAGCTCCTGGAAGAGAGTGTCAGCCTCATTTGCTTGGTCATCTTTGGATGAAGTCAAACTGTAAATGAGAACTCTTAGGCAGAGCTGACATCATGGTCCAGAGCAACTATGGAACACACAGGTCTATTATAGCTTGCATTTATAGTTCAGTGTTTCTGTTGTCCACCACTCTCTTGCCTACTTGACAATGTGAGGAGTAACTCTGCGACCCTTTCTTCCACTCATCACTTTCCACTTCCAGGTCATCACTGGCCTAGATCTTTGGTGGCTGTACTCACCAAGAGCCTTTGTGTAAATGAGAGGCAGCATCCAGTGCCGTTGGAGAGAAGGGCCTCTGCTATGTTGTTTCATGTAGAAAAGCTGATAGAAGGAAACGGGGTTTGGGTATGAGGAGGAAGACGGCTGGAGAGCTAGGGCAGCTTATGAGACAATGTGCTGGTTTTTTTTTTTCTTTTACTCTTTACATGTACTGTTAGTTTTATTTTATTTTTATTAGATATTTGCTTTATTTATATTTCAAATGGTATCCCCTTTCCACATTACCCCTCTGAAAATTCCCTATCCCATCTCTCCTTCCCCTACTCACCCCTCCTCCAATTTCCTGACTTGTATTCCCCTGTTCTGGGGAACTGAGCCTTCACAGCGTCCATGATCTCTCCTCTCACTGATGTCTGAAATGGTCATCTTCTGATACATACATAGCTGGAGCCATGGGTCCCTCCATGTGTACTCTTTGGTTGGTGGTTTAGCCCTGGGAGCTCTGGGGGTACTGGTTGGTACATATTATTGTTCCTCCTGTGGAGCTGCAAACCTCTTCAGATCCTTGGGTCCTCTCTCTAGCAGCTCCATTGGGGACCCTATGGTCATTCTATTGGTTGGCTGTAAGCCATGGGGGTTTTGATCCACTTTCTAGTAAGGATCAAATTATCCATACTTTAGTCTTCCTTTTTCTTGAGCTTCATGTCATCTGTGAGTTGTATCTTGGATATTCCAAGCTTCTGGGCTAATATCCACTTATCAGTGAGTGCATACCATGTGTCTTCTTTTGTGATTGGGTTACCTCACTCAGGATGATATTTTCTAGTTCCATCTATTTGCCTAAGAATTTCATGAACTCATTGTTTTTAAAAGCTGTGTAGTATGCCATTGTGTAAATGTACCACATTTTCTGTATCCATTCCTCTGTTGAGGGACATCTGGGTTCTTTCCAGCTTCTGGCTATTATAAATAAGGCTGCAATGAACATAATGGAGCATGTGTCCTTATTACATGTTGGAGCATCTTCTGGGTATATGCCCAGGAATGGTATAGCTGGGTCCTCAGGTAGTGCTATGTCAAATTTTCTGAGGAACTGCCAAACTGATTTTCAGAGTGATTTTACCAGCTTACAATCCCACCAGCAATGGAGGAGTGTTTCTCTTTCTCCACATCCTCTCCAGCATTTGCTGTCCCCTGAATTTTTGATCCTGGCCATTATGACTGGTGTGAAGTAGAAACTTAGGGTTATTTTGATTTGCATTTCCCTGATGAATAAAGACGGTGAACATTTCTTTAGGTGTTTCTCAGTCATCCGGTATTCCTCAGTTGGGAATTCTTTGTTTAGCTCTGTACCCCATTTTTAAATAGGGTTATTTGGTTCTCTGGAGTCTAACTTCTTATGTTCTTTGTATATATATGTGCTGGGTATTCTTTACGCTCTAACCTGTCTTCCTTTTTCAGCACAGCTATCACTTCCCCAAGGGCTTGGTCCATAGGAATGCCAACAAGAGGAAACCAAGAAGATGGAAAGTGTGCTCCACCTGCAATCCATGTTCATGCTTCTTTTAGCTGGATTCCTAAGAAGGACTTGGACATGTTTGTTGGGGGAAGAGGCTCACATCAGGCCCCATTCTGTTGTTGATACAAGACAGAGCAACTGAACTGACCAAGTGAGCTGTGGTGCTCAGGCAAGAGGGGGTGGCCTTGCAATGTGGAGGTCCTGTGAGTGCAGAAAGTGCTACAGCAGCCCCCAAGTGAATCTTGGCTTTGTCTGGACTGATGGGGACATTTCCAGGGAGGGGCAAAGGTGTGGTGAGGCATGTTGGAAAAGAGTAGAAATTCCTCTTTGCTTTAAGAGGCAGTCTTAAAAACTTGTGTGTCCCCAGGCCTTTTGTTTCTCAAGCCGAGGGTAACACACACACACTTACAGGTAACTTTACTGAAAACATGAGGTTCAGTGCAGTATGCAAGGGCAGGTATTTTTTTGGTTCTCCTCTGTCTACTTCCCTTCCTTCCCTGAGTATTACATGTGTGCACAGGTGAGGTGAACTACAGAAAAGTGACCCGTGCATTATCAGCAGCATCTAAGATCCTCCTGACTGCTTCTCCACACAGCTTTGGATGGTAAAGAAGAGGGCTTCAAGGTGATCTTGTCCTGAGCTTTGGCATCCTCTTGGGAACTTGAAGACAAAGCTTGAGCCTTCAAGGATTTCTGATAAACTCTCCCAAGGTACATGGAGTGGGGGACACTTTGCCTCCCTGTACAAACCCTGGTTCCCTGCACCCCACTTTGGTTCCTCTACCACAGAGGGCTCTACTTGTCTGTAGTCCCTATAGGATTCTGTTTCTGTCTAGTTCCTCTGCAGGGTTCTGTCCTCAGAAGGACCAGCCAATCAGAGTCGCACCCTTGGGAGCAGGAACTACCCCTGTAAGTCTCTGGGTTCTAAAGGACGAGCACACAACACATTGCATACTCTCAATGGAAGAAATGGCTGAACCAGAGAAAATCAGATTAAGATGCTACCACCCCATGTGAGAGCCTCAGCTGAGAGCCTGCATACTCATGAGTCCAAGTAGAGCCTTTTGGAGTGGAGTAGGAAAAGCTTGTCAGTATGGTGTCTACACCCATGGGAGGTCCACAGCACAGAGAACAGGGTGCTCTTCCTCCACGGGGATGTGTGATATCCATGGAGACACAGTACCTTTAGGAGGGGCACAGTCCCTATATGTTATCCTCACAGAATGGACATTGTTGGACAGAGTACCCATGGGAACACAGTAGCCCAAGGAGGAAGTCAACCCACTGGGCAATTCGCAGTTGGTTGACTGTGTCCAGATCCATCTCACCATAGTCTGTTTCTTTTTGCCTCGTCATTGTTGCTACTCACCATCCCAGCTCCACCTCCTGGCTCATGCACAGTAGCAGCAGCCACCACAGCCTGCTGCTGCCCATAGTGATAAAAGATTGCTAATCTCCCAAGGGTCCGTGGTATGGTTGGCCTGGCCTGCCCAGCCTTGCCTCACTCACCAGACCTCTCCATGCCCTTCAGGGTCTGTTACCTACTCTCTGCAATACACAGAGATGCCCACGCAACTGAGTACATGTCACTAAGTATGAGAGACCTTCTTTTTGCCCACTGTGTCTACTTCCTGTGTCATACATAGTTTTTGCTGTAGTGCTTTCTGCTTTTCTGTGAAAGTGGATATCTTGTCAATGATACATACACCAAGGGTAAATGTACAGGTCAAGGGCACAGTGGTCATCATGAGAGTGAGGATATAGTTCATCCAACCTGATGAGACCCTTCTCCAGTCAGCTCATGGTCAGAGGGTAATCCACGGGATGTCTTGAGCACTGCCTTCCTCCTAAGGAATCTGTTTTTATAAGAACCCCCTCTTACTGTTAGTTGATTTTGAATGAGCCATCGAAGATCCACATCTGGGAGATCAGGCACCTAAGTGTTAGAAAAGTTGGAAGATTACAGGAAGCCACAGTGCTAAATTGACCTGCCTTTTCTCTCATTCACTACACAGGAAGATTCTACATGCCAGATGCTGTGGTCATTGTAAGAACCATCTATGCCAGCACATGAAAGATATGTTTCTTCTTAGATCTAGGCAGGTGGGTATTTATCCAGCTTCATGTATGTATCTGTACATTTCTGTACTTGTGTGTGCATGTATGTGAATGGATATGTGCATGTGCATTTGTTTATGTGCATGTGTACATACACATGTGTACCTATATGCATAGGTGTGTGCACATGTGTATTTATGCTCATGTGTGTGCATGTGCTCTCATATGTGTATGAGAGCATGTGTACATGTGCTCATATGTATGCACATATGTATACATGTGTGCATGTATATGCGTCTGTGCATGTGTGCCTGTATGAGCATGTGTGTACTTATGTGCATGTGCACATGTGTGTGCATGTGTGTAAGCACACATGTGCATGTAGAGAGTTCTCACTTAGACTTATGTCAACCCTTACAATCAGGTTCTATGTTTGGTGGTTTGCATATGAATGGTGGGCCCTGTTCTTTGCCCTGGGCATCCCGTAGTGAGTCTGTGCAGTCCATGTGAGCCAAGGGATAGTGGTGGTAGAGACTTGCTCTCCTGAGGATTCCTGAAGGAAATGTTAGAGAGGATTTGGCCCCCTCCACTACCAGACACAACACTGTTACTACTTCCTGGCAGGGGAAGTTTGATTTCTACTTAAGCAACAAGAAAATAGGTACCTATTAGTTACACAAAAGCTGAGCTCTACTTTGTTGAAAGCTTGAGGTCTGTAGCAAGCCACAGTTGTGCCAATCTTGTTTTAGAGGAAGGGCAGGGGGGACCTTGGAGCCCATCTGTGCCCTGGAGGGAGGAGGAAAATGGGAAATGCCATGGGGCTGCCTGTGACCTGAGCCAGACTTGAACAACAGGTAGAATTTGGGAGATGAAATTGAAGATGGGAAATGACAGCTAGGCTGTCAGCAAATGGGGAGGACATGAGCCACACCCTTAGGAGCTCCTGCTTAAGTACTGGCTAGGACCATGGTGACAGAAGTCCAGCTCCTCACACTGTTCCAGAGAGCCCATGCCCACAACGCTCAGGGAAGCAGGCTTCGGCCTGGCCCAGCATGACCTCTCTTGTGTTTCACTTTCTGCTACCCAACAGCTCTTCATGGCAGCCTGTCACCTGACCTCATCACATGTCTGGAAGAGTGACTACTCAGGGTGACTAGCCAGGTAAATATCTTGGGAGTACTCAGGGATTCCCTGTGTGCTCGATTGTCTGAGCTATGAATCTCAGTAAGTATGGCATTTGGTTCCCAGTGGCAGAGATGACATTCAGGCAGGGAGTGAAGGTGTGCTCCAGTGGTGGGCTAGATGGGATGAAGGGGTCTCAGCTCCGTACAGTCCTCATACAGAGCAGAGCTGAGAGGAAATAGTTTATACCACATGCTACAGTAAAAGCAGGAAGATGGATGGAGTTGGGATGACTCAGGGGAAGGGTGGTAGGGAAGAGTTTCTGAGAAGAGTGTCAGGTTTGTGATGAGTGCTCCCAGTTCTTATCCCTGAGGTCACATCCTTGTGGGAACCTTGGAGTGGCCCTGCCTCCAGTCTGGTCATGTGACCAACTTGGTCCACCATTGGAATTTCATTGGCCCCTCTTCAATGGCTATGGGGACAAGCCAAGGCTGGCCTATTGGACGGAATACTGTGTAGTAATATCAAAATCCTTGACTGGACCATCTGGCAGTGGCTCCAGATTCACACATGTGAGTTTGTTCAGGGCTTGACTCTTTAAGTTCAGTCAACTACCACTGTGTCCTGCTAAGATCATCTTAGTTCTTCAGCCAGAGGAACTGATCCTGAATGAACTCAGCCTCCACAGACTGGCTCAAACACTGTAGACAGATCCTCCATCTCTGAAATCACTCCTGGCTAGCAGCAGTTTTCAGGAGACAGGCTGAAGGGCAGAAGGCTGTGGAGACTTAGCTGAGCCTGTTAACTGGTCCCTTGCTTTTGTTTACAGAGGAAACTGGAGATTGAACCCAGGGCTTTAGTTATGCTAAGCAAACCCCACTCAGCTATGTCCCCAGCCCTTACTCTCAAACTTTTAGTTTGAGAGAGTTTCAGTTGTCCAGGTTGGCCCTGGATTCACTCTACAGCTAGGCAGACCTTGCACTCATAAGCTTCCTGCTCAAACTCCCAAAGGAAGCCTGTGCTACCAGATCCTTTATCCAGGAAAAGAAAAGATAATTTCTCCTGGAGATGCCTCCACCTTGGCTGCACCCCCTCAGGACTCACTCGAAGTCCTTGCTGCAGACAGAGGAGGCCTCCCTCCTTTTCCCACCACAAGCAGGCTGACCTTGTTGCAGAGTCACATGGAGGTTCCTATTGGATGACAGCTTTTATTACAAGTCTCACCTGAGCCCTCCAAAAGCTTCCCTGTGGGATCAGAAGAGGGAGGATCTGAGTACCTGCCATGACCCCATAGCAACCTAGGCTGGTGGGCTTTGGGGGTGGGGCCGGAGGGTGGGGGAAGGGCTGCATTGCCTGGAGCCTGGACCCTTTGTTCCCAGTGTGATGGTGTTCAGAGCAGAACTCTCCATCAACGCATTATTTCGGTTTGGCCCTTCTGATTTGAGTTGTGTGGAATAGATGTGTTAACTTAGAATTTGTCACCATAACATACAAAGTGCTGGGAAAAGATGGGGGATAGCTAAACTGTAGCTAAGAATAGAAGCTAATTTATGCAACTTGATTATACTTCTAGCAAGAGTGATAATTGGAGATATTTTGAAAAAAAAAAAAACCCTGAAAGTGAAGATAATTGGAAGGTTTATTTTGCCTCATCTATTAGATAGGAAAGAATAAGATCTTTAATTACATTAATAAGAAAATAATTATTGATAGTCACAAATAATGTCTCTTCTCAATTCAGGAAACCACCTGACCCCACAGAACTATGGAATCATTTAAAACCTAGAGAGAATTTTTTTTTTAGTGACAATGACAAACTCTGAAGTGAATAAGCCAATCACTGTAAAATTAGGTGTGCTGTTGAAACCCCACAGAAGGAGGTGCTGAGGCTGGGGCCTGGGGAGATGCTGGGTGCATGGCTCCTGTTGAAGGACATCCAACTCCATAGAAACCAGACAACATGCGGCAGCCAGCAGGGGCTCCTCACAGGAAGAAATGGCTCCTCACTGCGCCTGCTGGGAGGGTTTGTCACAGTGGCCTTAAGGCCTGTCCTCTGCTTTCCAGCTCCAGATATCAGCCTTCATTCGCACTTCTGTGTAAGCAGTCCTATCCTGGTGCAGTCCTATCCCAGCCATCCTCTTGCCCAGAGACACCACCTACCCAGGTCCTCCTCTGCAGTCAGCTTCCCCAGGGTCAATCCCTTTTCAAGGTCAGCTCTTGGGAAGTAACTGACGCTGAAGGAACAACTAAGCTTGGTGACTAGCTGGCATTGGAGGAGTAGCTGTCACCGAGGAGGAACTGAGAGGGGAAGCTGACCTTGAGGAGAAGCTGACATTAAGGAGAAACTGACCTTAACAAAAGCTGACCCTGGAAAGGATCTGACCCTGGATTGATGCTGACCTTGAAGAGGAGTTGAGCCTGGGAAAAACTGACCCTGGGGAACTACTAACTCCTCCTTGCCCACCTCCATGTGCCTGGTACCCTGCCATGGTCTGGGAAAGCCTGGGAGAGACTCACAGAGGCCTATTCTATTCTATTTCAGAAGGATAGGGGAGTTTTGTAGAAAGAATTAGACTTACCTCTAGACAGTGCAAATATTTCTGCAGAAGTCTGAGGGTCTTTAGCTGGGTGTGGCGGTGCATACCTGTGATCCTGGTGGGACAATTGCCTCATGTTCAACGCCAGCCTGGGCTACAGAGGAAGACCTGTCTCCAAGAAATGAAAACATCAGAAAGGCTCTCCTCCTCTTTAGGATGTGTATGTGGGTAAATATCAGAAAATGTCTTTCACTGCCCTTTCAGCAGTTCCTTGCCTGGCCCAAGCCAGCTGTGTCAAAGGACAACATGCAGGTCACAGTTCTCACTCAGTGGGCTGTAAGGGTTGGAAGACAGCACTGGCTGTGAAGAAGTCCCAAGCGATGGTTCTCCCTTCAGAAGGGAGGAACTGAACTGAACCATAAATTCTGTGATGGAGCGTATTCTCTGGAAGCTACTTCAGAGCACTGGCGTTGAAATAAATGTCTCTGGGATCAGTCTTGGAGCAAATCACAACCAGTCCTCACCAAGAGGAGTGCGACCTATAGCTCTTGCCTGACACCCCTACAGGGCTGGCAGGGATCTCTCAGAGCTGGGGCTGGGGTTCAGGTGTCACGCTGGTTCCTGCTGAGGCCTCGGCCCTTGGCTGGCTGAATGCTGATCTATGTTGTGTTTAACACAACAAATGTGCTCTTGCAACTGTGAGCACAGAGAAGGGCGCAACCAGCCCAGTTCGCTGACTCCTGTGTGCCTGTGGCTGCGCTTGGCTTCCAGGTAAGGACAGACTGTGAACTAAAGTACTTTTTAAATTTTATTATCTGATTATTGCTAGAATTAAAGATAGGATTTCATGCATTCAAGGCTAGTTTCAAACTCACTATGTATCTAAGAATGGCCTTGAACTTCTGGTCCCTTCTCTTTACCGCTGAAGTGCTGGGATTGCAGGTGGGCACGTCATCCTGTTTATGCAGGGATCCAATCCAGAGTTCCATGCATGCTAGGTAAGCACTCTGCCCCTGAATTGTATCCCAGCCCCCAAGGCACTTTAAATGGAAGTCTGTCCTAGTCAGATGGGTCTTTCAGAGTCTGTGCCCTGAAGCTCTGAGTCGGAGACATCCTTCAAGGGCTGTTTCCATGGTGACCACCACCATCACTCTTCCGCGTTCAAAAAGCTTTGGCCTCTATACAGTATTAGCTGCATCAGGGCTGACACTTGAGCCTCTGTCCTTGGACAGTGAGGATTTCAGAGCCAGGGCTGGAAAGAACTGGCTCTGTGTGGGTCTCAGGGCCTGCACGACTGCATGGTATGATGGTATAGCTCCTCCTAAGGCCTCTGCCCTGGTTTTTGAACGGTATTCTTGCTATGTCCTCCTATGGCTGTCTCTCTCTGTGTGTGTGTGTGTGTATGATAGTTTTTTGCATAAAAACGCTAGCCATATTGAAGGCTCTAAGTACTCCCCCCACCTTGCCACCATTGTCTCTTCAAGTATCTAGGTCTTGTCTTGAAGATTCCACATGAACTTGGGGACACACTTCAGCCATCCCAGACTCCATTGCTGGGCACAGCTCCTGGTAGCTATAGGCTTGTTTGAAGATGATAGTTCAGGTCAAGCCTCCCACCTGCTTGCTAGCAGATACTCTAGGCCTTGGTTTCCGCTGGAGCCCTACCCTGGCTCAGCAGTCGCACTCCTCCCTCTAACCGCTGACTAGACTTTGTGTGCATGTCTGGGTGCTCACCACACTTGAGTCTTTGCCCAGTCCACACTCAACAGCTCATCTGTGTCTCTGTGAGGATCTCTCCCTCAGCTAGTCAAGGCCTCTGCCTGTCTTCTACCTGAGCCATGGCTCTGTCACCAAGATGGACGCTTAGGACCTGTCCCCACTGTCTGTCTTTCTCCATCTCTTCCCATCCAAGGTCTGTTTCTACTCCTTTCCCATTTCAGGGTCTTTGTATCTTTCTTTGTCTCCCCTGCCCCTGGTTCCTCCTTTTCTTCATTGTCACTTTCTTTCCCCTCTCCTTTTTTCTGAATCTGTACCTAGCTACCTGTTGTTTGGGAGCCACTCCCTGTCTTAGCCCTGCCTCTTTTGTTTAGTTTGCAGCATCTCAGGCCTTTGCCTCCCTCTCCTGAGTGTCTCTGCCAGTGCCATCATCTTAAGTATGGCCGTCTTTTCTTCTCCCTGTCCTCTATCCAGATGGAACCTGCTAAATCTTGTGTATGTCCCCTTCACTGTCCCTGGCCACCTGAGCCTCCATGACCTTCAGGGATCCTATGACCTGGCTCCATCTCACCTAATGCTCTGAGGTCTCCTCCTCAGCCTCCTGACTTGATTATAATCCTTTCTTGGAGGCCTCCTCTGCTTGGTCTCATAACACCTTATCATGGTCTGGTAACTCTGTAAGGACAAGAATGACCCTACTGACCTTGGGTTCCCAAGCCCCACCACGGAGTAGAGAAGTAGCCATATATTATATGTATACAGATGCTTGTACAAGGTGAATTTCAGACATCCTCTCACATCACAGAAGAACTTCTGACTTCTCTAGCTCCTTTTCATGACCTCTTTGTTTGGCATATGAGAAACTGAACTATATTTTCCAAGAATCAGAAACAAGAAGTGACATTTTTGTTGTCCATGTTTGTCTTTATACTGCTTTGGAGAGATGGAGGAAGGAGGGCATAGCCACAGATGCCATGTTCCCCAGGGAGAAGCTAGCTTCCTGCCTGAGGATCCCAAATTCAGGTTCTGTGACTTTATGACTGAACCCAGCCTTCTGTGACTTCCTTACTTTCTTCCTAACACTAAGTAGGGAGACTGAGCAGTCTCACTACTGTGTGAAGACTGAGTGGGAGCAGGCAAGGTGCTCAGCCAGTGGACATCCAGGGCTCTGGTCAGAGAAAGGGAGGAGACTGCCCACACCCATCCCTCTCTCCCCCAAGTTCTCCTGGGCGGGCACCTGCCTGCCTCTGCTTCCCAGCCTCCATGGCCTCATGTCCTTTTAATGAAAGCTTTCTCCCCTCCCATTTCTGCCTCTCTTCCCCCTAAGCATTGCCCAGTCCAAGGGCAGGTACACTCTCTGGAGGTTTGACTGTGTCTTTGTCTTTGGTGGCATTTGAAGGTTAATATACATGGGGGTGAAGTTCTAGGGTCCCCTTCTTCACCACCAGAATGATCCCAGTTTTATGCCTTGCTCTTTCTGATCTCAGACCCATCTAAGTAAACCAGGATTTATCTGACAGAGCTGGACAACCCTCTCTAAGCTCAGTGTTTTGACTTCGCAATGAAGCATTTTTTAAAAAGGGCAGCGGCCATGGCTTCAGCATTTAAATCCTATGCAAATAATTATGGCCAATGTACGTGTCAGAGAAATGTTCTTTGAATTGGGTGGCCTCTCTGTTCAATATTGCCTTTTATTCAGAATAGGCAAACATAAGAGGAATTATATTTATTTGCTTTCTCTGTTGAATATTTTAATGGTTTGTTCTGTCTGAGAAAACCTGATGTTTAGCTAAAGTTGACAGAAACCACAAGTGGACGTGTCAAAACAAGCTGGAGAGAGTTACTTTTGATGTGTTTTATTGAGATATCTGAGGTACTTTCCAATTATTTTATGCCAAGAAAGGCAGTTCTTCACAAAATAGATCTTGCTTGAAAACCACAAGTGTAACTTGTCAAACCTAAATATCATTTAGATCTGTCAGACAGAAAGTTCTGAGGCACACTGCACAGCTCACTGCAGGGAGGCTCAAGCGGACTCAAGTGACAGCGGCAGGAGCCTGAGTTCAGGGAGCAGAGTGGGGCTCGCCCTGTCTCATGTGTGGCTGCAGAACCTGCAACTCACTGGCTGCAGAATCTGCAACTCACTGGCTGCAGAACACGCTGGACTCTGCACCGGAGGACAAATTTGAGCTTGAGCTTCTGAGAGTTTGACCTGCCAATGACCCACTGGATCCTTCACTCTGAGAAATGTGGGCTGTTGGAACACACGCCTTTGAATGCAGGGTATTGGGGGTCCTGGCTGGCACAGCGCAATGACCAGCCCTATGTGCCTGTGCTAATCCTGCCACTCATCTCTAAATCTCCTCAAAGCTAGTGCAATGTCCTAAGCCAGGTCAAGCGGGTCCTTTTGTAAGAGAGGGTGAGACATGGTGAAGTGCCACTGTACACATATGAAACCCACTGACAGAAGGGCTTCTCTCGTCTCCCGGTTTTGACACATGAAAGCCACAAAGAAGGCACTGCTTGTACCAGTTCTCTGTCACTGAATGGGGGAAAATGTGAGGCAGGGTTTGGCACCACACATGTCCCCAACTCACCATTCCCTTTGCAACTGGGGGAAAGAGAGTAGTCCCTGTGGATACCAATGACAGTACACATTTGGACGGATGTGTGTTTTTCAGGCACCGGAGTTTCAAAAGGAGACTTGAGGAACAACGGACAGAGACAAAGACAGTGGGAAAGGAGGTGTTTTTAGATTAGACAGAAACCACATGAAAGAGGCCTTGGAAGAGGAGTTAGGTTTGGACTTGACTGTGTGGAGGGTGGGGGCTGGCAGGAGGGCCTCTGTGGAGGCCAGATGAATGCAGGATCCCAGGACAGCCCCAGGGTCTGGCTCTGGAGCCATGGGGGTGGGAGCTCTGAAAGTCAGCTTTTTCAGGAAGGGTCCCAGAAACCCACGCCTTCCCTGCACTCCAAGTGCTTCCCAAGAGCACAGGAAATCATCAGGAAATCATCATCTTCATCAGGGCAGTGTCTGAGGGCATCTCCAAGTGCTTCATGCTCAGACTCTTTGTAAGGCCCATGAGGGAGAGCATGGCCCTCTGAAATGGCTCTGTAGGCATCTGCATGTAAGCGGCAGTGCCCCTTACAGAAAAGCATGAAAACAAGTATGTCTGGAAAGAACGTTCGAGCAAATGTCTTACTGGGCTGTAGCTCTCAGCCAAGTGTCTCTCTCATCTGCACCCAGCAACACTCTGGGCAGCTCTCTGTAGGTGAAGATTCCAGCTCCTAGAGGTGACATTTTCTGTGCTCTGCCTCAAGCATGGGGAGACTTGTATTTACAAGTTGAATATCCCATGCTGCCCTACAGTGGACTCACTCTGTGGGGCAATGTCTCATCCTAGACTCCTTTCTGCCTTTTTTCCTGATGCCATACCCTTGCTACAAAGAGCTTCCATCCTTGAGGTCTTATAGGGTCCTAGGGAGAAGGGCCTGACTGTTCTATGTCACTCAAACCCAGGTCCCAGGTCTGTCTCCGGTCAGGTGACAGGCTCTGCTTCACAGTAGTGTGGCTGGGGAAAGGGTGCTGAGTGGTGTCAGGAGAAGGCATGAAGACAGCCTCTGTGGGTGGGCGCAGTGCTGGGCCCATGCTGTGGAAAGTGATTAGAAATCAGCATACTGTACTGTGGCTGACTTGGTTAGAAGGCACGGTTTTGTCTTTGTGCCTTTGTCAGTATTTTAGTCCCTGAGACTTTCATATACAGAGGGAATGGGGCATCATGGGACTCTGTTAATGGGCTCTTGTTGATCAGAGGATCTGCAGGCTTTGAACTGGACTCAGCTTTTGCGGTTTCTTAAAGTACTGCGCACCCTGCAGCCATCTGTCTGGAAGCCTATTAAGAGCCAGGTGACACTACCCTGGAAGATCTGCCCTTTGTACCAGTCTGTCCAGTCATTAGTCAGGAGCTTTCCCTAGATTTTGTGCTCAGAAGATCTGTACGTGGGTTGTTCTCATGACGTCAGTGCTGAGAGACCTCCTTTATGGGGCTGCTCCTTTGTGGAGCTGGCACTTGTGGGGTCCCACTCTTCACCTCTTCCTGGTGCCATTCATCTACAAGTGATGGCTTTCTGGGACCTGGGTTCTCTCCTCACTGCAATCTTCCCTCCCAGGGATCGCTCCCACCAGGGCTCTGCATACCTATGTGGAGGCTGGGCGCTGCTCCTGCTCCTTCCTGTTCAACAGGATTTATTCTAGAAGACAAGCTTTATAATGGCATGACAGTTTTGTCCCTACAATCATTCTGATTGTCACTTTCAGGACAGCATTCAATGCATCAGAGGTGGTATTCAGCATGTTACTATAAATAGGCTGTCTTAGCCTAACTGTAGGCTAATATAAGGGAAACGTGCTAAGTTATCATGTTTAGTAGGTGTGTTCATTACTTTTCTGCCTTGGTAGTACTTGAGCTTGTGGTGGACCTAAGGGATAAGGGGAATCTGCATCTATCAGATAGAGCCACAGGGTTCAGGAACCCCATATCAGAATACACCGAGGCTTGATTTCCTCCTACCAATCAGGGTTCATCAGTGGCTTCTCAGCTTCCATTGGCTCCTGTCAAGTTGAAGTAACTGACCTTGGAGTCAGTCTCGCCTTTGTACTTTCCTTCTTCCTATCTTATTGGCTTCAAAAATGATGTGGGCGTGCCTCAGAGAGCTCTGTCTGGGCTTTGGCGCACTTCCTGCTTCTGTTTCCTTTGGGCTCAGGATGATAGCCTAGAGTCTCCTAGGGGAGTGAGGAGGGGACTCCTATGACTCCTCCTCCTCCTCTTTCTCACCTGTCTTTGGCTCAGTGTCACATATAAAATGACATGTGCCTGGGCACCCAGAGATGAAGGGTCCTTGGCATCTGAGACACCCCCCCAAGATATGAGGTCCAGGCCTGTGGGGGGACATCTGAGTCTCCCAAGGTTGTGGTCAGGCCATTGGATGGATGACTGAGACCTGAGGTCTGAGTTACCGGTATGTGGAAGGAGAATTAGATATGCCTGAGATTGGTAGGCTGACATCCCCAAGCAGGCATCCTTGAATGGAGTGATATCGGGCCACTCTGAACCATCTCTTATGAGAGTACATATGGTCCTGGGTGACAAGCGGCCCTGGAATTGGGCTGTTCTTCAGGGGCGTGGTCTCTAGAGCAATCTGACTTGCTACTCTTACCACTTGCATACACTATGGCATTCCGGGACATGTGACTCATACCTGGGGCTTCACTGGCTCTCTCAGGATGGGGAAGGAATTTCTTCGGAGGAGGAGGATTTTGCCAAGGGAAAGCCTGGCAAACGTGTACTGAGAGGGACTGTTCCTATCAGACTTGACTGAGTGTACTGAGAGCTGTATCAGAAACTGGGTGTATAGGCTTGGAGCTCCTCCTAGCTTGCAGGAGTCTAGAGGCTTGGGAGGCTCCCTTCCCATGATGGGCCTTGGTGGTCCCTGCGGGGTGCAGGGTGATTACGGGCCTTGCAGCTCCCCACCTCTGCCTTCCCTTTGCCCTTGATCTTGGTTTGTTTTTCCTTCCTCCAGCTGGAGACAATCTGTCACCCTGTGGCATCCCAGAGAATCGAATGGCACTTGCATTTCCCATGGGTCAGTCATAATTGTCCCTGCTGCCTGCCTCCCCATGCCTCTGTCTTTTATCAGATTCTTTGTAGCTTTACCCTCTTGTTTGTCTGTGTGCTTCACAGATGAGGTGCAGGGCTGCCAGCGGCTCCTGAAGCTAGCTTGCAAACCCTTGCAGTAGAAGCTGTGATGATGGAATTAAGGGCGTTCCCTTTACTCTCACACAATCATTCATTAAAATACTTTCAGGGGGGCTAAATTATACCATGCATCTCACCAGGCTTTGCTCTCACCTGGGATCCTGGTATTTGCTTCTAAGTCACACTGCCTGTTCATGGCTCTTTGTTAGTGGCAGCCTGGGAGGAGCCCCATGGACTCACAAAGGTCTATTCTCAGAGCAAAGCCAGAGGTCAGCTTTCACAGTGTTCATGTGCATGTACATATGTGTCTTGGGGTGGTGGGGCCCATCCTGAACCTCACCATTGCACATGCACAGAAGAAACAAGCCAGCATGCAGTCAGGAGCAGGTCCACGAGAAGCTCTCAGCTTGCATTCTACAGACTGGTCTGGGCCCAAAGGATTGAGGAAGGAACTTACGATAGAGCTTCTAAGAGTACTGATCAGAGCACATCTCTGTGACAATATGAACAGCAGCCCATGAGGACCACTGTAAAGCCAAGTCCAATGTAACTCAGCTACCCAGAAGTGCTAGACCAGAAGCTCCTAGCTCGTCCTCATATGGTGGCAGTCTTCTGTGAAGGCTTAAGGAGGACATAGTCCTCATGATATTCAAGAGAAAGCCACGTAAGAGGATGGCGCATCATGTGCTGAAGGAGTGAAGAGTTCCGGGAGCTGGACCCTTAGCCTGGTCCCAGCTGGCTCCCCCAGCTGTATCCTTGGCATGAGCTGGAACAGCTCTGCCATCAGGCTTGTCAATAATGCCATCCTTTCCTGAGCAACAAACTGGGGTGTGGCTGCTGATGTCACAACTCAGAAAGGGCCAGTTCCTGGACTTGGCCTCCAGGCATGGTGTTGAGCAATATGGGGACAGGTGGGGCCAAGCCCACGGTCAGCTGAGAGGAGTTTGAGGACCTCTGTCTTACACCTTGTGTGAGACTTTCCCTGGGGACACAAGACACATGAATTCCCAGACCTCAGGCAGGGAACTAGTGAAAGACCAGAGTAGCAATTACACCAAGTGTGACTTGGTGACTCAGAGGAGCAGGACGTCTCAAATGCAGCTGCAGCACTGAATAACCCAGCTCAGAAGGCACAACACATGGAAGCTGCAAGCCAGGAACCCCTGCGTGACTGGAACTCAGCTTGACAGATCCTCTCAGACCTCCTGCAAGCTGACCTCCTCCTCCAGCAGCTACTGCCTTGGCAAGGGAGCCTAGGGAATCTTGGGAGTTTTACTTTTTCCAGATTTCCTGACTCTGGTTGCGTATCTCTGCCTCCTTCGAGGAAAATCATCATTTCAGAAGCAACTGCCATGCAACAGACCTTGGTGAACCTAGGCTGTTCCTGACCGCAGCTACAGAAGTCACTGTGATCGTCTCTTTTCCATGTGTGTGATGTCAAAATCCCAGCTCTACATGGCTCCCATGCCCTCGTGGGGCCTGTAGCTGGATTTGCTCACTGTGTTTAACTGTTGGCTTCCTTCAGGCCCCATGTCTCAGCGCTTTGCTTGCACCCAGAGCTTGTGAATACTCAAGAGCCTGTGTTCACCTGAGGGAGGGCTTCTGTGTCCAGCGCCATGATTGGGACACAAACATTCATGCCTTTAGTAAATGGCCATGTCTTCACACCGCGGCTGCATCTGTCTTCCCTGGCCCTCTTGATATGCAGTCTTATGGATGAAATGGTTCAAAACACAGCTATTTGAGCTTAGCCTCTTAGGTGACTCTTGAGGACCATCAGTGGCCAGTGTGTCCTTCAGGTGTGGGGTAGATGACCTTGGTTTGCTCATCACAGCCATAGAAGACCACCACAGGTGTTTCCAGTTCTTGGCAACTATGAATAAATCTTCCATAAATGTCCAAATTTTACTATGAACCACAAGTATATAGTTTAAGCAGCAGAAGAAAACCACTGGGGTGAAGTTGAGTTCAGTTGAGTGACATTCTGTAGCCAGCATACGAAAGGTCCTGGGCTCCATCCCCAGCAGCTCGGCTAGCATGATGCCTCAGTTGGTGACCTGCCCACTACACAGACACAAAGTCCTCGAAGAGGCAAGATTATTGCAATGCAGCCCTGCTGAAGGCTTTGGGCTCTGGCACCTGCAGGCAGAGGTCTGAGTCCCAGCTCTGCCCGCTTTCTGCATGAGCCTTGAGTTTCTTCTTCATATAGTGGAGATGACACACACTCTGCGGGCTGTTTTCTGGAGGTCCTTGAGCTCCTATAGGTGACACTAACACAGCTTTGGCCTCAGGTGACTTTCCTCATGCGGTAGCTAACAGGATAAATGGTATGGTCATCTAAGATGCTTCTCAGGCTGCACCATATTGGGGAGGGGAGTGCCTCCTGCCTGCTTCAGGCACTTCCTGCTTGCTGGCTGTTCCCACAGCGCAGGCCCCTCCCAACTGCAGCCTTTCCGGCATGTGACCTTCTGGTAAAGGTATCAGCACCTATAAAACCTGTTCCTACTCATTTTATGGGTGTCCTTATCAAAAGGTACCTCCCACACAATTTTACCTTCATAAACTGGATTGTTTCCTTCTTCCTAAAGTAAAGATGTCTTCTGCCAAGACAAGACACTTATGGCTCAGTCCTAAACGTATGGCTCAGATTCACAAGAAACACGTCTCTGCCAGCACCCAAGGGCACATGTTCCAAACAAGGGAGAAAATTATTAACAAGCAAAAGCCTTCTGAGACCTCAGCTCTCGGCGCCTCTCAGCCTCATTGGAGGGGAAAACAGGGGCTGGTAGAGAACCCCCAGAGGAAAGGGTGAGTCTCAGCTGCAGTCATGAGCTGCAGAGTGGCGTTTGGAGCCTCAGGTGACCTGGACATAGCAGCTCTGCAGAGTGTTGCTCCCCCAGGACTGCTTGCTGAGAAGGGAGGCTGGGCTGCGACTGGGAGTGATTCCCGAGCCAGTCTGCAGGAACCTGGATCTTTGCCCACTGTGAGTCTCAGAGATGAGACTCTGGCAGGGCCTGGAGTCAGGCAGGGTGTACAGTGCTTCTGGAAGGGTTCCGATGGGCTGGGGATGCGGCTTAGTGGAAGAAAGCTTACAAAAATGTTGGCCAGCTGGACTGGACTGTGCATTGTGTTCTCATGATGTATCTGGGGAGAGTCAGGGTTCCTTAACATGGCTTATTCATGCTTTTCATTTTAGGTTCTTTCACAGAAATTTTGAGAAAAGCCAGATTTCAGCCCCACAGTGTTCATAGGGGAGAGATTGTGCAGATGACCTCTGACCCCAACAGAGGGGAGGGGTGTTCCTAGTTCTGTGGAGGAGTGGAGCAGTCAGGAGAGGATGGTGAGTCTGGTAACTCAACCAGACAGAGGCACTAGGGTGGAAATGTGCGTTTGGAGGCTTCGGGCTAGCCCCTGAGCCCCGCAGACACCAATGCCGGGCATGATTCTACAACCTACTCATTTATCTTGATCAGCCGCCAGTGAGCAAAGACAGCAACTCAGTCCCTTTCATGCCTCAGCCGGAGCCTCCTGGAGAGGCAAGCCCTGGGATGACCTTGCCTGATAAGGGGGAGCAGCTTCTAGACCCCCTTCAGTGCCAACTATAGACTCTGAGGTGTTTTCCATGTGGCACTTGACTCTTGTCACCCCACTCTGTTCCTCATCTCACTGTCATCTCATGCTGCATCCCTTCATCTATACTGGGCTTGTTTTCAGGTGTTTGGAGTGTGGATCCTGGAGGGCACAGGCTGCACAGACTCTACAGAGCCTTTGTAGCCTTGCTTGGTATCAAACCAGGAATTTCTGCAGGAGGGTGGCAGTCTGTGAGGGGGACCCAGGGATAGATGAGGTTATGCAGTTATGCACATTTTGGGTGGATCCACTCCCTGGAGACTGGTGTTCTGGAAGTTGGGGGCTATAAGTCCAGCTGGGACCTCATTGTTGTCTATGGGATCCATTACTGCTCTGTTCCACTCGCTTGGCCTTTTGTGGTCCCTCTGCTTCTCTCACAGGCCACTTGCAGTGACGACAAAGCTGCAGTTACTGAACAGCTCTGTTGCCTGGCATATTCCTCTGGCTCAGGCCTCCTCTGTCTACCACAGAGTGGTCTCCTTTGAGAACAACCCTGCATCAGCACTGGGCTCTCCCTTCTACTGTTCAGAGAACTCCCCATGTGGACAGCACCAGTGCTCAGGTGTCCGTGTTCTCAGAGCAGGTCACGTGCAGTTGTCCTGTAGTGCTCCTTGGAGCAGTGGCCTCTACACACACCTCATACTAACCCACCTGCCCCCTCTGCAGTTCTGCCTGCTTTGCAGGTGACCACCATTTGACTCATTCATTGACTTTCAACTTGATTTCAATTTCCTTGACATTATTAGCAATAACTGGGGATTCCAGGAGCTTTTGTTTATATACAGGGATTGTCTATTTCCAAAACAAACTGCGACTGTGAGAAGATGGAGTGGGGCTGACTCTTGCAAGCATCTTCAACATCTAGCTCAAAATAAGGGAGCCAGATTCTCTCTAAAATGTATCCTTTCTTTCCTTTACCCATTCCTTCATCTCTTGCATTCTGTAAAATTCTCCAGTTTGTAATGGGCGCCAAATGGTTTTTACTGTATTCTGGTCATCACATCAGCTTTAGGGCACTTTCAGCGTCTCCTAGGGAATGCCTCCGGTCTGTTCTCCATGCCGGCTGCCAGGCACTGTCTCTTGCGTGACTCACTAGCCATGGTAGCTACCACACATTTTCTGTCCCTAGAATCTCCTTAATTTTGGAATTTCTGTGAGAATCAGATTGCACAGCCTGTGACTCTCTGCCTCCAACTTCTTTACCGTCCGGCGTCGTTTGCAAGGTTCATCTTCCCCAACTCTTCTTCCTGGGGCTGAATAACGTTACACTGTATGGACAGACCACATTTTGTTCACTCATCCAGTTGGTAGGCATTTGGGTTTCCCCATCCTTCAGATGTTATGACTGATGCTGCCACTAAGATCCAATATGCGATTTTTATATGGTCCCGATGCTACTTTATTTTATTCTTAGGAGAGGTACTGAAGCTACGAGAACTCTATCTTCACCCCTCGAGTTATTGACAAGCTGCTTCACATGCGGGTGCACACTTTACCTTGTCATCAGTCATGTGCAAGGCTGCACCCTCTCTACATCCTCGCCAACAGCTGCATTTTTTAGTATCTTTAGTTTTTAATTTTTTGTCCCTTTCTCTCATTGAGATTCTGACTTGCTTCCCCTAAGAGGGATACTGAAACTCTTTGTTAGATGTGTTTCTTGTCACAGCCTCAAATACGTGACAAAATACAGCTGAAGAGTTCAGAGAATACAGTTCATCATGGTGGAGAAGACTGCAATGATTTGGTCTGTGGTGATGATCAGGCTTGTACAGTTTTCTCTTTATTTGATTTTTGAGATTGTAATAGACCAAACGTCTTCCTTCCATTTCCTCCTTCAAACCCTCCCACTGTACCCCTTCCCACTCTTCAAGCTCGTGGCTTCTTCTTTCATTAACTGTTATTTCATGCAAATATATATATGTATGTGTATATACATTAATATATTTGTGCATATATATATACATATGAATATATATGTATATATATTTACACAAATATATTTCTAAATGTAGCCTGCTCCCTCTGACTTGAGCTGAAGCTGAGGCCTGCCTGTCTCTGCTAGGCAGTGCCACCGCTGCTGATCCCGACTCTATGGAACTGGACTGAACTGCTGATGTGTCTTTTTGAAATGTTTAAGAGTAGACTGAGCTGCCGCTGCTAACCTGTGAACTGAACTGCCGACTTCCAGACATCACAGACAGGAGTTGCTTCAAAGAACCTTTCTAAGACAGATCCACATTTCCCGCCCCATCCTTTCCCACTACTTTGGGTAGGTGGTAGGCTAGAAGGGAGGTTAGAGTTTAAGAGACATCATCAAAAATAGGTTTTGAGAAAATTAAAGTTACAATTATCTTTGATGACAAATTAGTTGTTTATCTTATTGGCTAGTTTTCTCTTTCTAGCTTTAAGATTTATTTTTTTTTAACATTTTTTAAGTATCTATCTTTGCAAACTAGTTGTGTCAATTATTATTTTTGAGTAAAATTGGTAACATTACTTCTTCAAATGTCTTTGTCATCTTCCTCTGACTCTTCTGCTTTTATGGACACGTTCATGTGCTTTGTGTCCTTCAGCTCTCAAAGCTTCAGGCATCTTCCTCCCTTAGCTCTTATTTAAATTGCATGGCCTCTGTCTACCTATCCGCACATTCTCTCTCCCTCCCCCCCCTTTTCTCTCTCGACTATCAAATTAACTTTATAGGACGAGCATTTATTCTCAGACCAGTCCCAATTAGGAGACTAGAACTATTGCATTGTGTACATTTTAATATTATTTATATTAATTATATTATATATTTCTATAATAGCATATATTATATATAGTATATATTATATATTTCTATATATTTCTTTGTGTATGGCTGTGCTCAGACATCCATATTCACAGCTTTATAGAACATGTGTGACAGCTCGTGCAATATAAATATTACATTCTCTTCTTTGTTAAAATCTATTGATGAGGGCATTAGAGAGATGGTTCAGTGGTTATAAACACTTGTTGCTCTTGCGTAGAACCTGAGTTCCATTTCCAGAACCCACATTGGGCAGCTCACAACTGCTTGTAATAGCAGATCAAGGAGTTTTGATGCCCTCCCGCCCTCCACCATGACACACACACACACACACACACACACACACACACACACACACACACACATACACACACCGCCTTAAAATATCTTTTTAAAAATCTATTGCTCATTCCAGTTAATTATTTTAATATTTTCAATTCTGAATTTCTATTTATTTTAAAAACGGTTTGCATTTCTTTATTGATATTTTCTGTTTGGTAAGACGGTACTGTGATGTCTTTATGTTTTTATATTTGGCTTCAGGTGGTCTTTGAAACACACATGGTTGCTTGCAACTCTTTGCTTGTTAATTCTGACCTGCGAATTATTTTGTGAGCAGTTTTTGAAGTCTGCTTTTCTCCTGTCTATGGGTCATCTTTTCTTTTGTATCACATAGGTTTTTGTTCAAAAGTGGACACTTGAGTGAATACTTCGCATAGATTCCTGGTCTGGATTCGGCCTTCCCTGGGGCTTGATGTTTGTTTGTTTAATCTGTTTAGTGGCTTGGCCAGACTATTTCACTCAAGTCTGTTGTCAACTCAAAAATGTGCAGCCTGTGATGTCACCCTGGAGAGACGGCAGCCCCAGGGCATGCACAGCCACCTTGCAGTGACAGTGACTTTCTGGAGCTATTCAACACTGTTTCTTCTGTCTGCATCTTCGGTTGAATCACAATCAGCTGTTACCCCCACTGATGCTGGCCCGTTGCTCTATTATTCTTGACAAGGCCCCCGGGCATAAATTGTTCCACAGTCAGTTTCAATTAAATTCATGCCTGTTTGCAGGAGTGCTCTCTGGGGACTCTGAGTTTTGTTCCAACCTGAGAGAGACTCCAGCTGCCTTTTTCTCTGGCTCAGTTCTAGGGAACCACCAGCTGGTTTACAGCTAAGCAAGGTGAGCAGGGAGCTCAACACCAACCTGACTTTCTTATCAATGAAACCCCCACTGTTCTGACAGCACCCTGAGGTGTGAACTTCCTCTTGCTTTGTTCCAAAGACCTTTTCAGTAGTGCATCGGGGAGCTCTTTGTTTTTAGGACCTATCTCTAAACCTCAGGGCAGCCTCTGCCCCAGGGCCCTCAGAGCACTGGCCTGTTTCCCTTGAGTGACACCTGTGCTTTGTACTCAGGACTGTGGGTGAGCATGTTGGCCTCATCTTTCTGTCTTGCCTCTTCTGACACTGAACTGCTTCCTGGGAATTCTGAGAGAGAAGGCCCACACTACTGGCATGTGGCACAGGAACTACCATCTTCTGAGTGGGAGAAGGGAGCCCCAGGCTTCCCACTGACCCTACTTGGAAGGGAGTGCATTCTTGGCTTGCTCCTCTGTGGTCCTAGCCACAGGGATTAAGGAGTCTATGGCTGTACCTGTGAACAGAGCTTACATCCTGGAGGCTGGATGTGTGGGAAGAGCTGCAGTTCAGAAACTGTCCCCAATGTTATTCCTGAAATTTTGTAAAAAAAAAATGTTTCCAGGCTTTGCTAATGCCCTTTGGACATTGTCTGCAGACTAACTTTTACATCAAAACCTGCCGTAGCTGTTTTCTGGGGCAAGAAATCACATAAGTCAGTACCTGACTGTGGTGGTTTCAACGATAAATATTTCTCCTGGGATCTGGCATTGGACACTCGGTCTCCAGTTGCTGAAGTAAATTGATTCTTCCCTAGTTGCTTTTGGCCATGATATTTCATCATGCAGTCAGAAGGCAATCAATTCACACTCTGTGTTTAAGTTTCTGGGCATAGGGACCCATCACAGAGCCTGGAAGACCCCACTGTGCCCTTGTGAAGGACTGAGATCCAGTAGGAAAATGGCATCTCAGTAACATCTTGAGAATAGCTGCAGCTGTGGGAATCCCCACCTCCTTGCACTGTGCGCATCTGTGAGTTACAGTTCTCTCCCTGCTGATTTTCTTTCTCTTGACCCTTGGCTCTTCAAACACTGACTTCTACTCTGAGCTGCATATTAACAGGTGCTGTGAGCTGGGGAGGGGTTGAAGGTGAGTAATTAGTAGTGGTCGGAGTGGAACAAAGGGGATTTTCTCTTTTACATAGCTTCTTAAGCCACACTCCATGGAGGAGAGACTTGGAATCTTCTCAAGCACCCTTAGGAGGGAGCAGCTGCTACTTGTCACTGCACAGAACCTCTTCATTCAGACACCTTAGAGGTTCAACAATGAGTGTGGGACTCTTAGACCTGGTCAGCTGGTCTTCTGGTATCTGTTCATTATTCTTCACATTTCTCTGTCTTCATAGTTAATGAAAAGCATTTTGATTATCTTACTTCTAAATCAGTTTGGGGGTCCACATTTCCGTCCTGTTTCCCATTGCCCCCTACGTTCTGGATAGTGTCATCTTCTGTCCGGGTAATTGCGGGTCTCACTCATCTCCTATCTCTGCTTACCAGCCCCCTCTCATATAGTGGGTGGAGAGCTCATTCTTACTTAAGAATCCAGTCCTGCCTCTTGTTGCCTATAACTCATCGGTAGCTCCTATTGCGACAGACTCGACTTTCTTGTCTCTTTCAATGTGTTATAGGTCTGGTATGTATTTACTTAATATAGGTCCACATCAGGACTTTTACACATGCTATCTGTTTGCTGGGAACACTTTTGTCAAGACAACCTGTTACCTATGAGTAGGAATCTGCTCTCCATCCTTCAGTTGTCCCAACATTTCATCTATTCTAGGGACTAGAGAACACTATGGCTATGAAATCTGGCATCTAGAATCTGGTTTGATTTTCAGTTTGTTTGTAGAATTACTTCACTAATGTTTGTATGTACTACTTAAATTTAATTTGCAGCGTGGTTTTGCTCTCTATAACATCAGCACTTAGTTCAGCACACCTACAGATCCAACAGCTAGGTAAACAGTAGCTGGCAAACTGTTATGAACAGTAGTATTGAAAAAGCTTAATGCATGCTTCCTTAGGAGAGGAAGAATGGCCTCAGATGAGGAGTTCTTAGGAGTGCTGTCTGTAGAGTGCTCCCCCACCCTTAGTGCTCAGGAGTACTGTCTGAAGAGTGCTCCCCCATCCTGTAGGTTGAAGAGCAAGCTAAGAGGTTTAGGTATTCACAACCCCTCTGGAAGACAAGACTTTATGATTTAAAGTCCCAGTGACCTGCAGGTTCCTCTGAGCAGGGGGTGTATGTCAGGACACCTTGCTCTGCTGGCAATAGGCACCACAGGTTACCTTCTCAGACCACCTGTCCCCAAGAAGTTTCTGAGGGTTTTCTAACAGGGCCACATGGAGTTTGGGTAGCCATCTAACATCCATCCACTTTGAGTAATGGCTCACGTACTATGACACTCCAACTGTCCCAACCAAACCCTTTGAGGAAAGCTCTTGTTGTCCCAGTGAACTTGGTAATGGCCATACTAATTTACTTGTCAGCCATTCGGATGCACCACACCCCAAGTGTTTGACCTGAATGATCCCTCCTCCATAGCTGCCTGTCCCCAGATGTTTTGCAGTGCTGAGGACAGAATCCTCGCTCCACATTGTGCTACTGAGCTATGCCTCCTCCATCTTATGGAAGACTCTGTGGAGAAGGACTGAATTGCTTCTATCTGGTGAGACTAGGCGAGAAACGGCCAGCTGAGGCTTTGCTCGCCAGCAGCCCCTATGGAGTGCTGGAATTCTGGGTACGTATTTCCTTGAACAATGCTTTAGAAATAACTTTTCTTGTTGTTTGTATAGCTCATTATTGCTAGGAATAACTCTTTGTTTCTAAGAAAAGGTTCTCTGTCTTGGTTTTAGTATAACACAGAACTCTATTTAAATTACATTTTATTTCTTTTGGTTCTGGGTCCCCGGGGAACATGAACTGCTCGTTTATCCTTGCATCTCAGGTGCCATGGGCCTGCGGTCAGGGGAGACATAACACTCCCCAGAGGCCTTCTTTTCTTGGGCCAGGAGGCCTGCCTTGCCTTGAGTTTTTCTGCACAGACACTAAAGACTTGGAGCTCTGTCCATGGTGCTGTTACAAAGTAAAAGCACATGCTGTTTTCTGTTAGTTCCTTTGTGTACTTGAAAGTGTCACTGTACAAAGTACAAAGTTGTCTGTAATGCGACAAGGCGAATCTGCAGAAGCCAGGTTCATCTCTGGGAAACATGTACCAATGCAGGAGGGACAGTGTTCCTGTGATGTGTCTGGGTTTCTCATGAGTGAACCAGTTACCCAAACCAAAACAATGCATGGAGAAGGTTGCTGGTTTCTTTGTAGAATTTTAGAAAGATAAATGGGCTGGGGAGATGAAAAGTGTTTACCACACAAGTATGAGGATCTGAGTTCAGGCCCCACCACTCACATAAAAATGGAACAGAGAGGTTCACGCCTATAATCCAGGCACTGAGTAGACACAGACAGGGCAATCTCTGGGAATTGCTAGCCAGCAAACTAGCCTAGCTGAATTGGTGAATCTTGGGTTCCAAGTGAGATCCCTCCCCAAAACATAAGGTAGAGAGTAATTGAGAAAGGCACTACCATTGCCCTCTGGCCTCCGCACATATACATGTGTGTTTGTACCATCTCACACGAGGATTAAGAACACAAAATATAATGAATGACTCTGAAGATCCTGACTAGGAAAGGGGATGTCAGTGGTGAGTGTGGGGTATCTGGAGTCTCAGATGGACACTCTCCAAAGCCTTGCCCATGATGGATGCTACTTCAACTCTTGTGTGACAGGGACATTAGTCATGGGGACACAGGGTAAAGACTGCTCTCTTCAATGCCTTTATAACATTTTCTGTAAATCTACAGCTAATTGAACATAGAAGTTTATGTTTTTTAAGTGTTCCTAAAATTGATTTTGGAAGTAAGTGAACATTTGCATAATTTCTTCTGTCAGCTGCTGCTACCTTTGACCAACAGAGAAGCTTTTCGCACAGGAGTTACATGCATCACGGGCCTTGTTTCTCCAGGAATAGGATAGAAAGACCTGAACATAAGACAGTGTTGCCCCTTTAGGCCTTGAAAGTAAAGAGAAAACCTTAAAGGTGGTGGGAAGCAGGAGAGGAGTCTGTGGTAGTCAGGCTAGAAGGTCCAAGAAGGACCTTTTCTTCCATGTGACCTCCCAGCCACCCACAGAGGGCCACATTTCCATGGCAGAGATGGTTAGAATCCTCTCAAACATTTTCAGGAAGTAACAGCTGCTAAGTTATCATTTGTGGCTCATGTGTCATGGGTCCTTCTCAACTGTCCAGTAGCTGAGAAGAAAAGCGTGAGAATCTTCTGTGTTCTGCTCTGAGAGGAAGGGCTCCAGGGAAGACAACCGCAAGCGTTGCGGATTAGGTTGTACCAGTCTCCAAGGCTGCAGAAATGTGGGGACTCCATATTGCAGCACAAATGTCAGCTTTGCTTATCCAGAACCTGACATGGAGAAGTCCTGGATGCTGGGAAGTCCACAACTACCCTGCATTCCTAGCAATGCTTGTGGGAAGGTCCTGAAGCAGTAACTACCCTTATGCATATTGGATCTGGGAGCTTATTGTAGAGGTGCAGGAAGGCGGTTCTTCCCAGTCCCTCCTGACGCCGGCTGAGGGGACAGAACCCTGCTGAACGATGACCCTGTGACCTTTGTACAGTCTTTTTCAGACTCCTGTGGGGATCCCATAGCAACTTCTCCATACAGAGTGGTTCAGGACCTCTCTAGGCTCCCAGCCACTCAACTTTCAATTTCAATGAAGAATGCAGTCTCTTTCCCCTGAACTACTTTGAAGCTTCCTGCTAGAAACTTAACCCCCCCCCCCCCAATTCATATCCAAGTAAGGCTTAAGCACAGGGATTTGGGGACATAATTAGTGTTAGATAAGGTCATGTGGAAACCATAATGAGTCTGGTGGCTTTTTAAGAAGAAAATGAGTTCTAATTGATACCTGTGCACTACCTGTGCCTCGTGATGATCAGACCTGAGGTCCTCCCACAGGCAGGTATCATGTTCCTGGATTTCCAGTCACTAGAACTATAAGACAAATAAGCATGTATTCTTTACAAATGACCCAGTCCAAGATATTTTGTTAACATAACAGAAAACAGATCAAGAAAAAGATGCACAGCAAAAACTCCAGGGATTGGAGTGTGCGCTTCAGTGGCTAAGCACCCTTGTTGCTCTTACCGAGGACACAGGTTTGGTTCTCAGAACTCATGTCTTGTGGTTCATGAGCACCCGTAACTTCAGCTTCAAGAATATGACACCCTGGTTCGGTCTACACAGACACCCACGTTCAGGTGCACATTACACACATACATGGACACACACCCATGAACACACATACAATTTTTAAAAGCCCCTTAAGCCTTAACCATTTTTTTTTGTCTAATTACCTTTAAAATGCTAGCTTGTTGCTGGATTTTTTTGTTTACATCTTTAGAATATAGCAGGCTTCCTCCTAGGATTATAATGAAGCCTCTTAATTTCTATTTGGTTGCAATTTTTTAATATTCAGGTTTGACTTAGCAATGTGTTGATAGCAAATCTTTGGTCAGAATTCACAGCTCTTAGATCACAGTGCGTGGTGCTTCCTGACTCCAGCCTGGTCCCTGGGAGTATGTGGGCTATCAGAGTATAACAGAGAGCTCTGACCCTCCCGGGACTGTGGGGCAGCCTCAACGGCATGCAGCCCACATTTTTTGCCATCCCAACTGTGTATTCTCTCTCTGACTTTGTGCCTGCATTTTGGTTGGATTTTTTGGGTCCATAGCTAAATTCTACAAAAGATTCCATGCAGAAGACAATCCCATTTAGAGCAGCTGGCATGAACATGTGTTGAAGGAACTTGCCTGCCAAAGTGTACCAAGAACTCAGAAGGTTCTGCTACCTCCCTGTCTAGGAAAACAGAGCCCAAAATAACATCATGGACTTACTTAAAGCACTGTGTTAGCTACTGTCTGTTGCTGTGATAAAACAGCATAACCAAAAGCAACTTATAAAAGAAAAGGTTTAATTTGGATTCTGGTATCAGAGGGTTAGAATCCATTGTAGTCCAGATGGCATGACAGTAGGAAACTGGAACAGGACACTGAGAGAGAACATCTCCAGCCACACAGAGACAGTAGATTCACAAACTAGAAATTCAAAGGGCTATAAATTCTCAAAGCCTGTCTCCAGTGATGTGATTCCTGAAGCAGGACTCTATCTCATAGAGACAGACCACCCCAATCATTGCCACCAATGTTCACATTCATGGGTTTATGGGGCAGTTGCCATTCAAACTACCATACATAGTAAAACTCCATCTACAGGATACTATCCTTTACAGAGATTCTTTGGGAAGCCACGTGCTCTAACCAGGCTGTGCAAACAGTCAAAACTGAGAACACTCTACGATCTTGACTTTGGTATTGGCCACAGCCTCCCTCTGCATTGGTTTCAATCTTAGACAATCTTGATCATTTAAAAACTGTATTTGGATTTGGGAGACAAATAAATCACTTAGAGCAACTACGGATTAGTGTTTAAAGAGTTGTGGAGGAAAGAAGGAATGAGTGGCCTGGGAAGCAGTATCAATATGAGTCTGGAGATTTTCTTGGAGGAAGTGTGGACAGGAATGTGTGTGGTCATCTTGTCCAGGATTGCATTATAAGTCACAAGAAATCAGTGTTAAACTGCAGCCATTACTTTCCATCTGAAGGTCATAGTGCTTAAGACCATGTGGTCAGTTTGGGCATGGAATTTCTTGCATAGCTGCAGCAGTACATTAGTAAAGTTCCTTCACCCAAGGAAGGGAATTCACTGGAGCCATCTAACTGTGCTGTGTTTCGGGTGGAGACTGGGTATATTTAGGGGTTTGCTGGAAACCCAGCTAGGGCAACTGGGGATTTACTAAGACCTCAACAGGCTTTCGTAATTTATTTGGGCTGAGGTGAGCTGGTGGGTAGCAGCTGAAGTGCAGGAAAGTCTGGGCAGGAGACCCAGAGGCTTGCAAGAATACAACTCACTCAGAGAACTGTGAAGGCTTTTCATGCCCAGACACAACTCAAGGATACCCATGAAGATTTGGAATGGGCCTGGCTTTGGAAGGACATGGAGTGCCAGAGGGAATGCAGAGACCAAATGGAGGTTCTAGGGACTGTCACAGGGTTTAGCCTGATACCCAGGGATTGTGAGTAGCTGACATTAGGCAGTGGTGACTCTAGGCCTGTGAAACAAATATGCCTCCAGGTCCTTAAAGAGTGGAGGGGGGGCAGACACCACGAGGGGCTGCCCTGGGAGTCTGGTAGATGCAGGTCCTTCCTCATTGGGGAAATGGAATGAGTGACGAATGGCAAATGGGTCAGAATCTTAATTTAATTTTTGGATCTAGAGAGTGGATAGTATTTTCTATTTCAGGAAAAAACATTTTGTTTCCACTTTTAGATAATTGCTTTTTGTCACTGTCTAAGAAGTGAATCACTTAAATAAAGATATTTACACTTTAAGGTTTTCTTAGAACTTCCAAACAGAGACATGTGTATAAATGCCAAACAGAAGTTTCCAGTCAAATCTTGCCTTTCTGACGTTCTCCCTTTGGGGAAACTTGACCTTGATTTGGGGCTTTCCATCCCACCTCAAAAAGTTCTGGGCTAGACGAAATGGCCACTGTTATCCTCGGAGGGCAGACAAGATTTACAGTACATTTAAAGATGGCTCTTTAAGTCAGAATCTCAGAGTGAATCCTCACATACACATCCCGCCTGACCCATGTGACCTATGCAACATTTGGGAAATATTTTTTTCAAGTCCACTTAATTCTACTATCACTTAGTCACAGACAAAATGTGAAGATATGCACACATGACTGTGTTTCCATAAAACTTTATTGATAGACTCTGAAATCTGAACATCATGTCATGTTGTAGATACTATTCTTTTTTTATTTTTCAGTTGATATATTTATTAACATTTCAAATGTTTTCCCCTTTCCAAGTTTCCCGTGCCCAGGGGAGCCCCTCTCCCACCATCTCTCTCCCTACTTCTATAAGGGTGTTCCTCTACCCACCCCACTCCCACTCCCACCTTCCCACCCTCGATTCCCCTACAATGGGGCATCTATCGAGCCTTCATAGGACTAAGGACCTCTCCTCCTCTTGATAGGTGACAAGTCAATCCTCTGCTACATATGCATCTAGAGCCAGGTGTACCCTTGGTTGATGGCTTAGTCCCTGGGAGCTCTGGGGGCAGGGGATCTGGTTGGTCGATATTGTTGTTCTTCCTTTGAGGGTGCGATCTCCTTCAGATCCTTTAGTCCTTTCTCTAACTCCTCCATTGGGGACCCCATGCTCAGTACAATGGTTGGCTGCAAGAGTCTGCCTCTGTATTTGAAAGGCTCTGGCAGGGCCTCTCAGGAAAGAACCATATCAGGCTCCTTTCAGCAAGCATTTCTTGGCATCCACAATAGTGCTGGGGTTTGGCGACTATAGCCTGGGCTGGCATTTATGTTCTCTTAGGGTCTGTATTACATCTGCCCAGGATCTTCTAGCTTTCATAGTTTCTGGTAAGAAGTCTGGTGTAATTCTCATAGGTCTGCCTTTATATGTTACTCTATCTTTTTCCCTTACTGCTTTTTTTTTTCTATTATTCTTTCTTTGTTTAGTGCATTTGGTATTTTGATTATTATGTGACAAGAGGAATTTCTGTTCTGGTCAAGTCTACTTGGAGTTCTTTTGGCTTCTTGTATGTTCATGGGCATCTCTATCCTTAGGTTAGAGAAGTTTTCTTTTATAATTTTGTTGAAGATATTTACTGACCCTTTAAGCTGGAAATCTTAGTTCTTATCTATACTTATTATTCTTAGGTTTGGTCTTCTCATCCTGGATTTCCTGGATGTTTTGGGCTAGGAACTTTTTGCCTTTTGCATTTTCTTTGACTGTTGTGTCAATGTTTTCTATGGTGTCTTCTGCACCTGAGAATCTCTCTTCTATCTCTTGTATTCTGTTGGTGATGCTTGTATCTATGACTCCTGATCTCTTTCCCAGGTTTTCTATCTCCAGGGTTGTTTCTCTTTGTGATTTCTTTATTGTGTCTATCTGCATTTTTAGATCTTGGATGGTATGTCCTAGGATCAAGTGAATAGGGACTGGCAAGGAAGTGATGTCAAAGGTCAAACACAAAGCCAGAGCTCAGTTTGTTGACTTCGTTACTATGTTTCTGCCACTTTATCCAGCAGAGACAAGTCAAGCAGGGTATATTATTAGAATCACCAAAATGTCCTTTAACAGGGCATCCAACAAAGAACAGAGACACATGGTCCATTTCATGGGCCACCCAAGGAAAACAAACATAACATTTTAGCTCAAAGACTCCTGTGAAGATCCCTGTTGGTGGAGCAAACTTCCTCACCTGAGTGTGACATAGTGAAGTGACAGGAGGGATATTAGCTCATTTAAAGCCTTGCTCTTGACAAATGTGAGGAAAAGTCACTACATTTTCAATCATCTTGGGAGTGATTGCCCTTCCACAGAGAACTATTGTAAAGACCTGTTCCTTACAGTTCTCTGTGAAGGTGACCCATGAACTGTGGCCAAACCAGGATTGTAAGCTGAAAAGAACTGGGGCAGAAGTCAATGCTGCTGGGGAGCCTGTGGCGAGCCACAGAAAGAGGCCCCAAGGGACTTAGGTGGCAGCTGCAGAAACAGCAGCGCTGGGCTCTCTGCACTGAGCTGCTCCTCTCCACTGGGTTCCACTAGACTCAAATTCCAGGTGATTCAGAACTTGCCTTTGAAGAGTTCTGCACCTGTGAGCCTCTGGGAGCCGCTCACTGTTGTCAACGCTATCTGGTTCTGATAGAGTGGTGACTTGTCCTCTCCTTTGTGAAAAGGACTGTCACATTGAACTGGGGCCCCTGTATGGCCTGCAGTGTCCATTTCTTGACTCTTCCCTTGGTGAAGTTCTTCTTAAAACCTCTGCACAACCAAGTTCCTATGCCATGAGTAGAAGATGGTGCATTGCAAGATAGGAAAGGTCTATCCTGAGGGTGATTTGCAAGTTTTCAGTGATCTCTCTCAGAGCTCCAGAGGACTCTTCTGTTGGAAGACTCAATGCAGCCTAGAGTGTCTTAAGTTATTGTCATTGGCATTAGACAGCCAGTATATATCCCTGTCGTATTAAGGACATAGGACACCAGCTCTTGCCTATGAAGACAATTTGAGCTGGGGATGTGCCATGGTTAGTAGAGAGCCTGCCTAGCTTGCACAAATCCCTGGTTTTTATTCCAAGCATGATGTATGTTTCATTATTACAGAACATGAATGGAATCCCAGCATTTGGGAGATGAAGATACTAGAAGAATCACCATTTCAAGGTCATCCCCAGCTATGTGGCAAATTCAAAGCCAACCAGAACTCTGTCTCAAAATAAGCAAATGAACAAACAAACCAAAAAGTTCAGAGTTGCCAACTGGGGTATGCTTTCAGAGAATCCACATGCTAAGTATCTCTTGAGGACCCAGAAAGACAACCATCTTTAGCATGATGCCATACAAAGAATCACTGATTAACAAGGTGCCATTTTAACTCCTCTGGGTAGAGTAGAATCTGCCAGGCAAAGCCCAGGACCAACCATCTCTCAGGAGAGTTCCACTGTATTCTTGGGTCATTCACATTACCTTCATACTTGGCCTTGGGGAAACTGCTTATTTGTCAATAAGCAAATCCAGTATATACTGAGCACCTATTTGAAGATTATAGTTGTTGTATAAAGCAGAGTATCAGCACATTTACTGACTGTTGTGGAGAAACCAAGACATATTTCATTCCATTTCATAAAAGACCTGCAGACATGCTCAGTGTGTGTCAGTAACTAAAAGGTCAAGAAGTTATGAACTTGTTACATGCCATCTAAACCAGGATTTGGAATCTTCCACTCTGTCTCTGAGGATCAGATAGTAAATATTTTAGGCTCTGTGGGACAGATGGTCTCTGTCACAGCCATTCAACTGTCCTGGTGTGAAAACACTTTTAGATGATATGTAAATGAATGTATATGGCTGTGTGCCAATAAAACTTTATTTACAAAAACAGGCAGCAGGCTGGATTTGGCCCAGTTAAGGTTGCCAGAGTTAGCAAAGAAAACTCCAAGCCTTCTAGTTGAGTGAAAATTTCAGAGAAACTGTAGATATGTTTTTTAGCATATCTCAAACATTTTTGGGGGTGCACAGACAAGGGTAGCTGCTGCTTTATCAGGTAACCTTGAAGTCAACTGGCATCTGATTTGAATTAATGGATATTCTGAGTTAGTCTGTTAAAATGTTTGGCCTTGACCCTGATAATCTAAGACTTGAGGAAAATCAAAGCAATTTTCCAATGAAGGTTAGGAGAAAGGGAACCGTATCTCAGAGATGAAGGAGACTTATCCGACAGAGCTGGTCAGGCACAGTTGGCCAAGGATGAGCACTTGGTTCTTCCAGGCTTCAGGTCCTCTTGCATGGACTGGAGGGTCCTTGAGGCATACACAGCCCAAGCACTGGGATAGCATGCCCATCTGGTAGGTAGGGCAACTGAACCCAAGGGGCCCTGGCCATCTTCCCAAGAAAGCCCTTCTTGGTTTGCTCACCATATGCACCTTCTCTTCTCAAGGTTAGCACCAGTTATTCTTGGACCTAATAAATGTTCACCCTCATATTATTCAATTGCTCAGTTCCCAGCAAACCACAGAAGATGATAATCGGGCCTGGTGTTGCTAGCCTCACATGTGCACACGCAAAGCACACATGGAATTTAAAGACATCTATAAATTTAAATCATCTTTCTATCTGAAATCATGAGGTAGATTGCGATTGCAATCAACCTTTACACTCAGTTCTAAAATAGCATGTGAACCAGGACAAGTGTCCATTGGAGTTGAGACATAGGCGTGGCATCATATCATAAGGAGCCCTGGCTTGTGCCTCTAGCTCCCACATGTATTTGCCGTCTGAAATATATTAGAGTCTTCCTTCCATGTGACACTAGGCATGTATCATGTTCCTCATTGCTAACAGAGATTAGACTAGCATAACCTTGGGCACATACTACAAGTGCCAGGCAAGTGGAAACACCCACAGCACTTTACCTCCAACAAGCAGGCAGTGGGCAGTGTGTGCTGTGGGTCTGTTCAGATAATCCAGGGAGCAAGATTTCCTGGGATAAGGTGGCCCTGGCTGGCCCAAGGGGAATCCCTGGGGCACACCATAGAAAATTAGGACAGATGCCAACAACAGACTGCGGGATGCTAGGGAAACTTGGACTTGCTTACTATCTCCCTTGGGCTTGTCACTAAGACAGCTGTTTAGGACACCTTGCCTTCTTTGAGAGCAAATGTGTCACCTGCCTCATTCCATGACAAAGGAAACACTGAGAGCAGTTCAATATCTCAGCTGGGTAGTAGTGAAAAGTTAAAGTTTCAATCCTTTCATTCCTTCTAGACATCTATAACAGAGTCCTTTTGATAGCCAATGGAACCTTTAAATTGTAAAGGGAGGGGCAGAGGAATGCGTGGCCACTGTAGCCTCTTAGCAGGGTTTGGGCTGGTGGCCGAATTCTCTATAATTGTTCCAGGACAATCGAAGGCTTTGCCCACTGCTGGGGAATGCAGACCATTCGGACTTCTTGTTTAACTTTCTGCTTCTTGCCTCTTCTCTCCCCTCTACATTCTTCAAAGGATGAAGGGCACATTAACAACTCCCGGGTGGTGACAATTAGGGGCAATTTGTGAACTAAAATTGGCCAGTTACCTTATTGCTTTGGAGCTGACAGTCTACCACTTCAATCTTCCTGAAATCCAAGCTTAAGATGAAGCCTGTCTGCAGGGAGGATTTTCTGTGTTGCACATGTGTCTTTTCAATGGGTGCTGAGCAGCGGCACAGTGGACAGTGGAGGAGACGTAAGTCCTACTGAGCCAGACATGTTGGATACTTACTCTCAGTTATAAATTAAAAGGTGCTTAAGTAACGTTTTATTTGTCCAAATAAATATGCAAATAATAATGATGATGATGATGATGATGATAATAATAATAATAATAATAATAAACACTGTTGAACACAGATGATAAAATGGGCAAATCATGTGTTTCTTTTCTTTTCTCACTAAAATAATTTATTAAGAAATTAGTTTTGATGGTAGATGAGTTTAGCTAGCTGTCTTTTTTCTTTTTTTAATTTAAAAAGTATTTTCATACATGTTTTGATTATGTTTTCCCCCTCTGCTACCTCCCTATCTTCCCCATCTCCATAAACAACAAACTTTATGCTATTTCTCTGTCTCTCTGTCCCTCTGCTTGCCCCCCATCTCTATCTCTTTCAAAAAAACTCCACAAAGCCTCAAAAACGAAAACAGACAAACAAAATGATAAGACAAAAACACAATAAAACAGGAGCACCCCTCTCCCCCAAATAAACCCATGGAATCCATTCTGTGTTGGGCAATTACTCCTGGGCATGGGGCTTACCCTGGAGTGTGGTTGATATATCCAGTGGCACTCCATGGGATACTAATGATTTCTCCTTCCCAGTACGTATCAATTGCAAATAGCTTCTTAGCAAGGAGTGGAAGTTTATTCACCTTCCCCTCTCGGTGAGTCTGTCTGTCTGTCTGTAACCTCTTCAGCTCTTGTGCATGCTATCACAGTCTCTGTGAGTTCGTATGTGCAACTCTCCTGTTGTGTCTGGAAGATGCCATCTCCTTGCAATCACCCATCACCTCTTATACTCTTTCTGTCTATTCTTCCACAAAGATCCCTAAGCCTCAAGCAGCTAGCTTTAACAAAGGCTTCACATTTAGTACTGAGTGCTCCAAATCCTCTCACTCTACACATTGTCCAGTTGTGCGCCACTGTGTTAATTCCCATCTACTGCAAGAAGCAGATTCTCTGAGGATGGTTGAGTGAGTGGCTGATTTGTGGCTATAGCAGAATGTTGTTAGGGGTCATTTCATCGCTATATTTCTTCAGCAGAACAACTGTAGTAGGTGACAGTGACAATATGCTAGGCCTGTGACCAGTAGTCTCAGCTTCATCGCTGCTTTAGCAGTATCGGGTATGGCTTCCTTCTCAAGCAGCAGACCTTAAGTACTAAATAAAAATGTAAAACACAGTTGGTCACTACTACAACATTTGTGCCACTATTGCGTCTGTATGTCTTGCAGCCAGGTTATGTAGGTTTCAGGGTTTATAGCTGAGTGCTGATATAACTGATTCCTTTTTTCCCCTGTAGCATGCAGAGTGCCTGCTTGCATCATGAATGCTATTTAGTAAGGGTGAGGCTTCTACTTGGGCACCAGTAGCCTGTGATGTTTAGGGGTGTCTATGGGGCCCCCTTTGGCCAGTGACTCAGGATGTAACCTATTCCTGGCACTAGAGGTTTTATATGGTGGCATAAGATATCTTGTTGGGACAGTCCCCACTTATAGGATGACTCATATAAAATTATTTCAAATATGTCTATATTTTAGGAAGTTTCTGCAGTATTAAGTTTACACACGTTTTTCAAAGGCCCTTTAATATTTTTCCTCACCATATTTGCACTTTTATTCTTCTCTCTGATTCCTTCTTCATTCAATCTCTCAATTCTCATTTCCCTTTGTCTTTTCATCTCAATATTTTTTATTTCCCCCATTTATGGAAACTTTCTGCCCACCCACCCCACCCATCACCAGGTAACTAACCTCTGCGGTTATTCTGCTTGTCACACACATATCAAAAGCTTAGGAGCTAACATCCAAAAATAAGAGAAAATATGCAATATCTGTCTTTTGGATTCTGTATTACTTCATTCAGGATGAGGAGTCATGTATCTTGACAGGAGCTGCCTAAAGAATCCATGAACCAACAAGTCATGTTTACTCATGTTTACTCGTGTAACTGACAGAGCACAGAACTGAGAAGCACATCTGTGAACAAGAAACACATTTAGGGCTAGCACTCTTCTAAGTGGGTGTTTCAGTGACAGTTCCTTTGCTCTGGGGCTCCACAGTACCAAAACCCTTCACACCTGGGCCATGACTGCTTTAGCTGAACCTCCCCAGGACACTTATCCTGTATGTTTAGTTGGCTGGAAGTATCATGCTAATGAGATAACACTCTGCCAGGTTCTTAGGAGCCTCAGACTTAAGCACAGTTAATTCCTCTTTGAGATCCTTGATCACTGATGTCTTAAGATCAAATAACCAACTAATTAAAATCAATGTCCACCTTCCATTGAAGTCATTATGGGCCCTCCCCCACGGAAGCAGTTTTCTGCATTTGAGATCTGTGGGGAATCCTTTCCCTCCTCAGATCACACGAGTGGGAAAATGTTAAGCCCAAGGTTCCTATTCCCTTTCCGTGTCAAAGGAAATTGTTATCACTTCAATAGTTTGTTTTCCCAGCCATACAGCCCTCAGATGTACTACCTGCCACATGCCTGCTAAAGATCCCTCTGTGCAGCCATGCTGGGGCATACGCGCAAACATATGTAAAAGCTCTCAGGAAAACAGCCAAGATACATATGTAATGTCTTTTGCTGATGTCCTATAGATTGTTATGTGAGCAAATGTGTGTGTGTGTGTGTGTGTGTGTGTGTGTGTATGTGTGTGTCTGTTTGCATTCATGCATGCACATGTGTGAAATTTTTCCAGGAGCCAACAAGCAAATACATGGAATGTATCGCTCATGCACCTGAGCCCTGGGCATGAGATGCACGCTGACTCCTACGCAGATGGACTTCTAAGATTCTTTCTAGAAAGTTCACTATTAGAGTCAGTCCTAGAAACATAAAGATAGAAATGAGCAAGAAATAAGGGAGGGTGGCAGCTCCTGAAACGCTGCTAAGCTTTAAGTTTGACTTGTTCAACATGGTTCCTCCCGCATTCCCGGGAGCACAGCGAGCCAGCATACAGACGCCCTTTTGCTATGGCAGCCTCTGTCAGGGTGCTAGACAGCGAGCTGCAGCCCATCTGTAAGATGCGGGCATCTCCTGGTAGCTGTGTGAGGACTCTCTGGGGTTAGCTTGCCTAGAAATAACTGGAACACATGTGATTCTGTTGTGGGGGCTTTCTGGGAGGCATGTGGCGGTGCTGTAGCTGTTAAAACATTGGCTCACTGCATATCCAGCAGCCTCACCGAGGAAGAAGGAAAAATGTACAGACACTCATACTGGTAAGTCACAGGAGCTGCATGCACAACAAGATGGCAAATAGTATAGTTGTCTGTCAATAGGCAGATGAGTATGTAAATCTTGTAATTATGCAATCATAGTGGTGAAGGATGGTGGTGTTCTAAGGTATAGCAGGCATGGAACATTGTCTCTAGAGTCCAGGGCAAAGCTCTGTGACGATGGGGGTGGAGTGGGGTGGGGTGGGGTGGGGAGAGGGATCCTTGGGAAAGGTCACAGACAAGAGTAGCCATATTGCAGCACAGCCCACTGTAAGCAGTCTGGATTACACCTAACTGGGCTTGTGAATGTTGCCGAATGTCAGTGAGATCACCCTGTGGCAACACCCTGGGTCGAGATTGCCCTGTGATAGCACCCGGGGTTGAAATCACCTTGTGACAGCACCCTGGGTTGAGATCACCCTGTGACAGCACCCTGGGCTGCACACTTGTAGGGCGGGCAACCTGTTCACATGGAGACACTGGGATTTATCTGTGGTAGGCTGTGGTAGGCTGTGGTAGGCTGTGGTAGGCTGTGGTAGGCTGTGGTAGGCTGTGGTAGGCTGTGGTAGGCTGTGGTAGGCTGTGGTAGGCTGTGGTAGGCCTTAGTTGGGGTCCCTATGAACCTGAAGCCAGTACAAAGCTGCTTTCTTACCAGGGTGTATGCTGAGTCTTGCCCTGGAATTGGTGTATTTGATATTAAGCATACAGAAGAAAGCCTGAGTAAAGACACTGCCATTTCCTTGAGGACACAGAGAAAAAGTCAAAGAAGGAGAAAGGAGGGGAGACTGAGGAGGAGAGGGCAATTATTAGATAGTCACACCTAACTTTCTGTAATCTGTAATGTTTTGTTCACTGGTAGAACTGCAGATCTTTCACATTCTTCCATCCTTTCTCACTCTTGACATCGTCACGGTTACACACACCTTGTCTTGATCATGTTGACTCCTGTTGCTCTCTCTCCTCCACTCCCACTCTTCCTGACCCCTCTTCTTCATAACTCTCCTACCTGTGCTGCCCTGCCTCTCTTTGTGAGCAGGTCTAATGCAGGTAGCCACAAGTGCTCTGTGTTCAGAGTCACAGAAACCATGTTATTTCCAGAATACATTCACAGCACATCGTCCCCATCCAGGTTGCTGCTCCTCTCCCACAGGTTCGGGAGAAAGCCGCTCACTCTCCGCCCTGATCCAGAGTGAGGTACTGCTTTTTCCATCTTTTAAAACAAATAATGAGCACACAGTAAGTGTAACTTAGAAAATTGTTAATTTTGCCAATTAGACATCCAGCTAATGAGGTTGCAAATTGGAAGTTAAAAGATTCTCAGTTAACTAAGCCATGAAATCTACAGATGTATAAAAAGGATGTGAAAATAGATACATTCCAGTTCCTCTAAAGAGTCCAAAGACAGGTGCTAATCCAGTGGCAGATGTCTCCACCCCCTCCACCCCCCCAGGCTCCTGTTAAGGACAGAGTGTTAGTATTCTGTCTAAGCTCCACCCCACAATTACCTGGCAACAGCCAGGTATGCCCCGCCCTATAGACCTGGCCCACTATAAAAGGGGCTGCTTGTCCCTCCCCCCTCTCTCTCTCTCATTGCTCTGCCTCTTGGCTCTCTCACCTCTCTGCCCCGCTTGGGCTCTCCTCCCCTCCCCCCTCCACGTGGTCATGGCTGACCTCCACTCCTCCACTTCTCTCTCTCTCTCTCTCTCTCTCTCTCTCTCTCTCTCTCTGTCTCTCTCTCTCTCTCTTGCTCTCCCTCTCTCTCTTTGTCTGCCTCCACTAACCCATTAACTCCCATCCTCTGCCCTGAATAAACTCTGTCTATACCATGTTTGTGTGTGTGCCATGGCCCTCACCCAGTTCCAAGCTCAGCGTGTAAATCTTTATTTAAGATCTGGCTGCTTGGATGGTTTTCTTAACAGGAAGAGAAATGTATCGTCAGCAGCTGAGAGTGGAAGTCCTGTATACAAGCCCCTTTCCTCTTAAATAATAAAGCACAGCATAGTTCTATGTGGCTTCTATCTATCTACAACTCTCTGGGAACAAACTTAGCAAGTTCAACTTGGTGCCTACAGACACCCCCTATAGGGTCTTTCTTATTTGCTACAGTTCCCCTGCCTCTGTGATTCCCAACATGCATCATGTGTCCCTATTCAGAGCTGCTGGAGTTCTGAATACTCCAAACAAACACAAGCCAAGCAAGCAAGCAAGCAAGCAAGCAAGCAAGCAACCCAAACCCATGGCTCTGGCCTGAGGAGGGAACCTGGCAGGTAAGGTGCTTACTGTAACAGCATAAATACTTGAGTTTTGATTCTCAACACTTACATAAAAGGCTGAATGTGGCTAATCCCAGCACTGGCAGATGGAGAGAGGCAGACCCAACTTGCTCACTTCCCATTGTAGCTGAAACAGCACACTCTAGGTTCAGTGAGTTGCTTATTTCAATGGTCAACTTGATTAACTCTAGACTCACCTGGGAGCTGGGCCTCTGAACATTCATGGAGGGGATTGTTTTGATTAGGTTAATTGAAGTGCAAAGATCTGCCCAGGATGGGTGGTGCCATTCCATGGGCTAAACGTCTACATTACAAATAGAATGATCTGAGTACCAGTATTCATCATGTATGCATTGGCATCATTAAAATCCACATGAATTATATGACATCTGTGGAAGTTCTATAGGCTTAATATCAAATCCACTGATTCTGGGACAAGACTCATCACACACCCTGGTAGGAAAGCAGCCTTGCACTGGCTTCAGGCTCATAGGGACACTAACTAGCATATACTACAGCTTATGGAAGAAGAATTGTCAGCAGGGAATTGCTCATAAATAAGTCCCAGTGTCTTCAAGTGAACAGGTTGCTCTCCCTGCATGAGCGACCCGGGCCACTGTCACAGAGTGATCTCAACCAGGTGCTGGCACAGGGTAATCTCAGGAACCATCAGAGCCCCAGTTAGGTGTAACCTAGACTGCTTACATTTGCTTACATTGCCTGTGGCCTTCTCCAAGTTCCCTCGCCCCACCCCACCCCACCCCACCCCCACCCAGAGCTCTGCCCTGGACTCTAGAGACAATGCTCTATGCCTGCTATGTCTTAGAACACAACCATCCCTGCTGAAATTGGTATGACCCTAGATTCTCAGACTTGAAGGCATCAAAGTACCATCCACACTCCATACCATGAGCTTCAGGCTGTTGTGTAAAACAAACATCTCTTCAAACAAATCTGAAAATAAAGCTATTTCTAATTTTCAAAAAAACAATATTTCTGATAATGTTTGAATCATGAAAGAGGCACCTAAACTGTTCATCAGCGAGAAGATCAGTCAGTTCCTTAGGGATGGTGCAGTATCCCCGCAGATGCCAGCCTACACACAGGCAACACACTTACCACTCCCAGAACAAACTCAGAATGAAATCAAACTGCTTCTTTAATTTGGAGTTTGTGATACAAGTGACTAAACCATGGGAAGTAGCAGACTTGGCCAACTAGAAGTGTGTATGTGTGTGTGTGTATGTGTGTGTGTGTGTCCATCTCTGTGTAGGGAGCAGGTGATCAGGCCTCTTCCTTTTCTTGGGTCCTCCCTTGGACAAGAAACCAAGCACCATATTGACTTGGCCATTGTAGACTGCTTAAAGACAGTCAGCCACAATGTCCCTGGCATCCATTTCTTAAGTGGACACTGTGGAAGTTCATTGCTTTAGGTTTTTCTGTTAGTTTTCAGGATGGGAGTGTTTGGAGCCCCATCTGTGTTCTTTGAAAGCTATTAGGAACAACTGTTCAGTGATTTCTCAATGACATAGGAGGAATAAGTTCCTAATCTGGACTTCTTTCATTTATACAGGAATGGCCACATGCTGGCATGGCATGGCTGGCCACAACAGGATGGAACAGGAAGGGGCTGCTCGTGTGCATTTTCACAGCTGAGGATCTGGTCATGAAGAATATTCACCAACATGGAAGGGTGACAGTGAATCCCCACTGGTCCTAGCCCAGTCCCTTTAAGGTGTGCTGTTTGCCTAGGTCTCTGACAATGCTGCAGCCATAACCTCTCCTGCAGTGAACACACAGAGTCTTCACCTGCCTTTCCTGTGGGCTGCATTTCTGCATGACCTTGCAACCATAGAGCAGTCTATTCTGTACCTATAGCAGCATCTGCTGCCATGCAGTTGGATGACTGTTTCCTTCTTATTGGGCACATGGTGGCTCTTATTTCCAATATCCAGTTCTATGTAAAGGCCCGGCAGCTTCATTCCCTAGCAGGAATAGTTACAACCTCAGCTGACTCCACGTCATCTTCATTCTCATCCTCTTCTACCGGAGCCGGGCCCCTGGATTTTATTGCAGAGCTCAGCAGACTAAACTGTCCCCTTATTTCTAGGGATAGACACCTGAATGAGACATTTTGTCTCTGACCTTTGTGACCAATATATCCCAGCATATATTGCTTTGGGAATACTGGAGTTCTGTTCAGTTCCTGCCAGGGCTGAATTGTGTCCATTAAAATCTGTCCCAGCCTTATCTCTCTACCTATGAATATAACCTCATCAGGAAGTAAGATCATCACAGGTAACTAAATGTTCAGAGAAACAGTTTAGTTTCTATGTCCATGTCATCAGTACAAACACACATATGTACACACACATATATACACCCCACACACATATGTATACACATACACAGGCTCCCAGCCTGAGACAAGGCTAGCCCAATAGGACATGTACACTTGAATTAGCTAAGTGTGAGGAGGTGACCATTCACAGGGTATATTTAGAAGGAAGGACAGTGGGCTGTGAGAGAATTAAATTTATATGAAGCTGCTTCTGTAACTTGCACTTTTGGATTCTATGTTGTCAATATTGTCTTCATAGACTGGTTATTGACAGTTATAGGTTTTTGCTTTTAAGGCAGAGAGAATGAAGCTTGCTTTTCAGTTATCTAAACAAACTGTGCTTCTTGCCAGGAAAATAAAGAGAAAATATAGAGAACAAAGCTTCTTGATAAATTTTAGGTCCATCTCTAGCAGAGAGTTTAGGCTGGACCTAGTCTCCTGTAGGAGTCCTGTGTGTACACAGCTCAGGTGCACACAGTAGAGGACTCAGTAGAGGTGGAGCAAATTGGATGAAAAAAGGGGAAACTCAAGTTGAAGTTAAACAGTCAATATTTGCGCTGTGGTTTGGAGATGAAAAGTCACTAGAAGTTGTTATGGTTGCTGTCGTGAATAATTGATGAGCAGAGGCCAAGCACAGCTCTTCTGCAACAGAGCCCAAGGTCCCATGATCTGTGGCCTGCTCTTGTGGTTTACTGTGCAATGGGTTCTGTTCCTTTGTCCAGTGGGAAGTGAGGCCATGACTCCTCTGCAGTATAGAGAGCCAGAAGTACCCCCCAGCAGGCTGGGTGTGGCCCCCAGCAGGCTGGGTGTGCCTTTCTCCCCCCCAGGCTGAGCGTGGCCCCCCACAGGCTGGGCGTGGCCCCCAGGGTCATAGTCTCCAGTTGTCAGGGTACAGAAAGTTGGGCTATTCCACTCTTTCTAGGCCCATGGCAAAAGACAGGAGGACTCTTCTGCCTGAGTTTGTTATGACCTTCGAGTAAGGAACATCTGGGTCCACTGCTAGATACTTTTCTTTGAGCACTGGGACCAGTGTGAGAGTATCAGGTGGGGCTATCCTGATCTGAGTTGAATATTTAAGGTCTATTTGAAATTCTCCCTTGGAAAATCTTCTATGTTCTCTTGGGCTTCTGTCCTTGCTGTGAGCTGGAGACAGTAGGAAGAGCTAAAGTTAGACAGAGAAGCTCCTCCCCAGGAACCCAGATGGTGTGGAGAAAGTCAGGTCTCAGAGAGCTCATGCTGGGATTGCTAACCACAATCTCAGCACACGCAGAGGTGGGCACAGAGTTCCAGAACCACAAGCAGTACCCATGTATCTGGGTAGAATGTCCCTTACTATTTCAAGAAGGTGGTCAGTTATTTTGTTGTAATTTATGACAGAGGACTGGGAGCATTGAACAGAAGTGGCACCAGAGAGCTCCTATCAAGGGAGGTTAGGGTGGCTATGCTGTCTTCCCTTTGCAGGGCCCTTGAATGCTGTTATTCTGGAGAAGTCAGCCCATTCAGCCTCTTCTTGAAGGTTGCCGTGCATCCAAACTGAATGAGAGTGCTTTGCCCTTATCCATGCCTGAATCCATGAGACCTGTCCTCTCATGAGTGATCAGTTATTCATTCCTCATGGAACTGGGGTGTGGAGTTGGTGAAACTCAACTACAGGAACCACACTTGTCTCATGGTTACACCCTGACTTGGCATCATCCCTACACTGAATCCTAGCACCAGGGTATCCAGCTTTTGAGACTGCACACATTCCCGAGTCACAGAACTCTGGGGACAAAAAGTCATGGGAATGGGTAAGGACCTTACTTTTCCGGATGCTAATTCTCTCCACCACCCTGAAGCATGTGACCTCTAAGTTCCCTGACTACTTGGCTATCTTGTTTTGATTTTCTTCTGGTCCATCCAGGAGAAAGATCAAGATTGGCTTTAAATGTCCTACTGGCCTGAGCCAGTAGGGTTCTGAGGGTGCCAACAGTTTTGCTTTGGTGAAAACCAGTTGATCTGAGCACTGAGGTGGGCCTGAGGCCTGTGAGGCCTCCTGGATTTTCTGATTCAGGATGGGCAAGTTTGGAGAACTATGGATGTGGTAGCCAAGAGGATGGTGTGCAAGAAACCATTTCTCTCCACACCATTCCTCTCCACACCATTCCTCTACACATCATTTCTCTACACACTATTCCTCTACACACCATTCCTCTACACATCATTTCTCTACAAATTGTGGAGCTGTCATGAATGGGCATTACAACCTCCCCAGAGTTGTCCATGGCACAGTAGGGAGTCTGATCCTTCCTTAGTGTGGCCTCAAGTAGCCCTGAGCCAAAAGTAAACACATGAGGAAGAGGCTTCTGGAAGGAAAGCTGGAGTGGCATAAACAGTGACCTGACACTCCCGATGGCTCAGTGGAAATGAGTCTGTGAATCAACAGCTCCATATCATCCTCACCACCACACCTAACAAGGGGGCAGTGTAGGTGCTCATACTTCCCAGATGTGGAAGTGGAGGCTACAAAGGGTTAATTAACTGTTCTTTGTCACCTCACATGCAACAGTTTCCGGCCTTCACAGCACCCTGTTTTGAACGCCCTGGGATGGGTACCCAGCAGTGAGGAGCCTGGTCTGGCAAGCTATGGGTCCCCACACCAAACCAACCTGAGGTTCTCCTTCTACCACAAGGATGCTGAGGGCTCTTCCCTTTCCTTCCCATGCTTCGAAGGGAACACACTAAACTTTTGCTCAGCACACTGGAGGCAAATGGTGTACCTACCCAGGAGACTTAGACTGCTAATACACGGAGTGAAAGATCGCTGCCTCCTGAAGTGAGGCCCATCTGACAAGCACTTGATTCACACACCCCTGTGTTTCAAGGGGTACCTGCTAAAGTGTCGCTGGACCATGGCTATTCTCCAGGGCACAGTTCCCCTGGGTACAGTGGTAAAATGAGGCTCTGAGTCGAACAGTTCTTTGGAATCTGACTTCTGCTGCGAGTTTGGGGAAAGCTGGTAAATTCTGGAAGTGTTAGGCTTCTTATACATAAAATATGGACCACGTAACTCACCTCCTGTATGGATGATGAAATGAAACAATATGCAAATCACTTAGCACGGCACCTTAGAAGGCCCTCCATAAATGCTATCTGCCACTTTTAATTTTCTTCTTTATTCTCATTAATAAAACTCCACATTTTAAATAAAGGTCATTCAGCCACCATGTGGGATGGTTAGGGACAGTGACTTTCATAGGCTACTTGAAGTTGACCATGTCCTCCTAGTCCAGGCACTTGGCGTCAATCGAGGAATGAAGTCAGAATTAATAAGAATTGGCAGCACGTTCTTCCTCTGAGTATTAATAGTTTTGAGAAAATGGTTGAACTGTTCTTGCATTTACTAATTAGACAGGCCACACTCATCTATATTTCAAGGAGCTCCAAGTCCTCTCTCCGAGAAGATAATAGCATGTGGGGGACCGAGACCCGGAGGTGTGATTGAGTGGCCCACTGCGAAGCCCGTTGGCCAAGCAGGGCTGAATCCTGGGAAGGCACCGCTTCTCCGCCTCTTGGCGATTAGCACCTGATTTATCTCTTCACCTTCCCATTTCCAGACTAATAGATCTGCTAGTTATTACTTTTAGCTACTCCTTCAGCCAGCTGGGGTTGGGTGCGCCATCCCATCTTGTTTATGATGGTGGGGCAGTTTAGAGAGTGTCTGTGTCCTCGGCTCTAAAGGAAGGGTACAGTCCCCTGACTAGGAGTTAGATCCACTGATCAACATTATCGGTTTGCACAGCACAGCCATTGTGAGGAGCATGGCACTTAAATTCCAGTTTCTTAAGCCAGGGACATTATTCATTGCCTGTGTGTGCTTGTAAGGGTGTGCTCCTGGGAGTAAGGCTGGACTTATTCAGAGGTCGAGACCTAGTGTCTCTCAATTTCTGAGGTTTTATAGAGGCTTACAAATTGAAGCTCAGAGAGGATGTGCACACACTCAAACGACTGGCTCTGTGTGCTGTGCACTTTAGCTCTTTAACTGCCACATGGTGGACAGTAGACACAGTCTCCAAGCAATTACACATTCAGCAGGAGCGCGCTTTTGGTGGTACCTGGTTTGCCTCCAGGTCTGTGGTCTTAAAAGTGGGAAAGCAGGTAACTCAGAGCTACCTTTCTTTGTCTTCTTGCCTGCAGTGCTCCCACTGCAGAGGTCTCAGTGGTATGGTGCTCCCACTGCAGAGGTCTCAGGGGTGTGGTGCTCCCACTACAGAGGTCTCAGTGGTGTGGTGCTCTCACTGCAGAGGTCTCAGTGGTGTGTGCTCCCACTGCAGAGGTCTCTGTGGTGCAATGATCTCACTACAGAGGTCTTAGCGGCATGGTGCTCCCACTACAGAGGTCTCTGTGGTACAATGCTCTCACTGCAGAGGTCTCAGTGGTGTGGTGCTCCCACTACAGAGGTCTCAGTGGCGTGGTGCTCTCACTGCAGAGGTCTCAGTGGTGTGGTGCTCTCACTGCAGAGGTCTCAGTGGTGTGGTGCTCCCACTGCAGAGGTCTCAGTGGTGTGGTGCTCCCACTGCAGAGGTCTCTGTGGTGCAATGCTCTCACTGCAGAGGTCTCAGTGGTGTGGTGCTCTCACTGCAGAGGTCTCTGTGGTGTGGTGCTCTCACTGCAGAGGTCTCAGTGGTGTGGTGCTCCCACTGCAGAGGTCTCAGAGGTGCAATGATCTCATTGCAGAGGTCTCAGTGGTATGGTGCTCCCACTGCAGAGGTCTCAGTCATGTGGTGCTCCCACCGCAGAGGTCTCAGTGGTGTGGTGCTCCCACTGCAGAGGTCTCAGTCATGT